>NW_015169278.1:27252-37381 GCF_001447785.1 Gekko japonicus
GAGCAGAATTTTTTAAAAGGTCAGCCTCATGACTGGATGCTTCATTGCATCCCTTTCCACACGGACTTGCCATTTTGCTGAAAATATCAGGCATATAGATCAAGGCTCCACCAAAGTGAGTTGCTTGAACTAATAGGAAAATCCCATCATAAATGAGTTTGAGGGTTACTGCTGCATAGGTTAATTGCTTCGTTACCCACAAAAAGGCTAGAAAATGAGCAAACACTCTTTGGACAGTACAACAGATAGTCCCAGGTTGCTGCTCCAGATGAGCTTTGATGGGGGAAAAAGTAGCAGATAAGGCTGTCAGGGCAGGCCTGGCAACCAACAGGAGACCAAGTGATGGGCACATGGTGGGGGGTGGCCACTGGTTGACAATGTGATATTGCTTCTGGGAAGATGGAGAAGATACAACACACCTCTTTAGGAATGTCAGTAGATACCAGAGAGGTCTGATGACATATCCAAGGAAAACCTAGAAGTGATGCTAGTCCTCTCTAGGGATGGGCACAAACTGCACTGTTGTGGTTCTGTTCAGTTTGTGATTCATGGCTGAACCACAAACCAAACCTTGAACCCATAGGAACCAGGAGGCTTGTTCGCAAACCTACCTGGTTTGTATTGGTTCATGAACTGTTTAAAGTTGAAACCCCTGCTTTCTGCTCCCCATGGCTTTTTGGATGGAGAAGAAAGCAGATGGGCATTTAAACCAAACAGCTGAGCGGCAGGGCCACCACTCAGTTGTTTGGTTTACATGCCCCCCCTTGCTTTCTGCTTCCTATGGATTTTCATGGGGAGCAGAAAGCAGGGGTTCAAACCAAACCAGCCATTTAAACCAAACAGCTGTTTTTTTGAAAAACAAAAAGCAGAATTTTAAACCTCTGCTTTCTGCTCTTCAAGAACCACCCCAAATAAAATTTGTGAAAGTTTGTGGTGGTTCTTCACAAACAGTGCTTTGTGAACCACCAACTGGCCAAAATTCATGACAAACTTTAATTTTTTCAGCCAGTTTGTGCACATCCTTCGTCCTCTTTTGCCATGGAGTTTTTGACAATTTATAGAGAGCTATGTCATTATTTCTGGATTTTCCTATAAGTGACATCACATTGTCAGTTGTTGGTAATTGTTTAACTTTATTTTTATCATGCTGCCATGCGAAGCCCCCACCATGGGGCTGGCAACCTTAGTAACACACCACATTCCAATGTGATGGTTTTGTGTGTGTATCTATGTGCACACAAACACACAACCATTACTTTTTCCACACTAGAGTTTTGCTGTAGCTTGGCTTTGGTTTCCCCCTTCCCTTACACACTGCATCATTTCCCAATCACTGCTCTTCTGGTTTATCTTCAAGTATTTCCTGTGTTGTTGTTTTTCCAGGCAGCCATTTGGGAGAGGCAGGGTATAAATGAAGTAAATAAATTAAAACTATTTGAAACTAAACTCACTGAAATTTGCTGCGGTCGACAAGTCTGACTTTCCTCCAAGATGGACAAACCATGTCGAGTTTCCCATTTATTAGGGACAGAGCGCTCAAAAATAGGAACGGTTCATAAATTTATTTATGTATTCATCCATTTAATTCATGTTACATCACCTTTCCTCCCAACATGGGCTATCCAATAATAAATATTATAAATAGAATACTTAAATGCTAGCTAACAAGCAGGAGGAGGAATCTGCTACCCAAAGAGGAGAAGTCATTACAAGCCTCCTAAATCAACTGGGGCCTCATAGAACAGCATATTCTGGAACTAGGGTGGTACTGATGAAAGTTCTGCTGTTACTGGTGGTGCCTGAAATGGTTCTCGGTTGTATTTCAAATGTTTTCTGCCTGCATGTTCTTCCACTGCTGTCCTGAGGCTCTCTTTCTTCTCATCCCCTGTCTGTCGAAACAGCCCAATACAAAAAAGAAATCTCAACTTACAAAAGACATTCTTTCTTGGTTGTCAACCCTGCTGTTGGGGGAGGGAAAAAGCTGAGCGGCCTGACTCTCTAGTGCCAGGTAGCCCTGTCATGGATCTGGAATGTGGAGGGGTGCCCTCCTTCTCAGCTCTTCCCTGTCCAGCTACTGTGTGCTATCTCGGGATTGACCTTGTAGTCTCCAGCTGCTTTTACTCTGCTGGGAAAGTAACAGCTTTTTGCTTTGCCCACTTGCTCGCTTGCTTTTGCCCGCGCGCACGAACTATAATCATTGGCCGTAGCTCAATGGGGGGGGGATGTTTGATTTCACTATAAGCCAGAGGCCCTTATACTGATGGCTATTCCTGACACAAGCTGTACACGTGTTCTTTAGTACTGGACTCACTGATAAACAGTTATCTTCTTCTGGAGCCCTGTGTGGTGTGACCTAAGGAGCCTGACTTCTAGCCACCTAGGCTTATCCATTTGGCCAGCCAGACTCTCAATGCTAAGGGCATTCAGTGAGGGCCAAAGCAGCCGATACCATGTTCCCGAGTCCACCACAGGGATGTAGCACCCTTTTAGAGCTTTGATTTTAACTCTGCAAAAGGGTACAGGGGCCCAATCCTCCTGGGAACTGTGGTGCAGTGGAATAAGAGGCTCCGGTCCCCTCCCACATGGTTTTCAAGGGCCAAGACATCTGTGTTTCAGCCGGGCCACAATGCCCGGCAGGAGAAGGCCCCCACAGCGTTTCGACAAGTCAAAAACTAAGCTCTAAAATGGCACTGCATCCCTGCGGCAGACTCGGTGCTGCACTATCAACTACTTTGACCTTCAGTATTATAAACTGGATCACGATATTTTTGTATGAGAGCTCTTGCAATGCTGCCTGGGAACGGCAGTTCCATCTAGGACATTAAAAAAAAATAACATTAATCTTAGCCTGCTGTTCTCACAGGGACCCAAGGCAGGTTACACATAGTGGGTCAGTCCAATCAATAAAATGGGACAATCAATAACCAATGCATTAGGACTGTAGGAGTCTTGAACCACCAGAAGCAGAGCATAAGTATTCACGCGACACATGAAGAGGTACAGGAATTACATAAATAGGATCCTACTTAAAGTAAGATAAGCCCTAATCGTTTATCCAAGTGAGATTGTAAACCCTTGTTGTGGAGGGCAACCTGATGACCTGCACAGAAAAACGCTCTTGATTAGTTCAGTTTCGTACAGTTTGCGGAAAGCCAGGTGAGTGGGCACCTTCCTGGCCTCCTCGGGCAAACCGTTCCACAAAGCGGGAGCCACAATGGAGAAAGGACATGGCCGGGCAGTTGTTGATTGTGCCCATTTTTAGGTTGGCGCCTGCATGAGCCCCTGCTGACCTCAGCAGGCACCAACACGACGAGTGCCCCAAAACACACAAGCAAAAGTCGCATGGCGACACAAAGGGCCAGCTTCTACACTCAATCTCACCTAATTCCCCTCCTTACTACAGTCCACTGTCCCACATGGCTTTTGTTGGTACAGGTCCCATGTTCCCCAGTGTAGCCCATAATATAGGCAAGAGTAAAATATGCCAACCTGGCAGTTCGAAAGCAAGAAATTGCAATTAGATAAATAGGTACCACTTCGGTGGGAAGGTAACAGCGTTCCGTGCGCCTTGGTGTTTAGTCATGCCGGCCACATGACCACAGAAACGTCTTCGGACAGCGCTGGCTCTTCGGCTTTGAAACGGAGATGAGCACCGCAACCCTAGAGTCGGACTCGACTGGCTTTCGAGCAAGGGAACCTTTACCTTTACCTAAAATATGCATGACCTGCTTACAGTGACCTGGTGCTTAAATAGCCAAAGTATAATCCAGGGTTCTCCAGTGGGGTATCCTGGGACTGTCGGCATGTGCATAAGGAATGCCTAAGCAAGACTGCAGCCTGTTAGACAGATTATGGTGATTTAAATGACAATCAGAGGTCACGTGACTGGACCTGTTGCATCAGCCTGCAGGAGGTGCTTCAGTGACTCAGCAACTCTATGCTGATTGGATATCCATTTGTATATAAGTCTGTAATGTATATGCCACTGTATGCCAGTATGGTATCAGGTTGCTTGGCGAAGCACTTTGTCAGTGGGATCTGTGAATGTTTTGCCAGAAGGACGGTGTATATATTGTAAATAAACGTGTAAATAGCACTAATCTAAGCTGGTGTGTGCAAGATGTATTTGACTATGCAACATTCACTCGAGGGACAGGAGATATATCACCAGCCATCACTGCCCACAATACCGTCAGGGGCACCACATCGCTCACCAGCTCCTTTCCTGGCACTCGCCAAATGTGTTTGTTTTTTTAGGAAGTGGGAAGGGACAGGTAGGAGTTTTGAGTTCTTGATTTTTATAGAATAATGTTGACAGTGGCTTTTTGTACAGGACTTCACCTGTGCAAATAGTGGAGTGGTATTCAAAAAACACAGCAGTACTTGAATCTGACTAAACATAATTGGGCTAAAATGCTTAATGCACCTAACTGGAACTTCTGTTGAAGTCATCAGATCGTCCTCCGTTTAAACACATGTTTATGTTTCAGGTGGAAGATGTTGATAACATCACAACATAAAATTTTGTTCACTTTTCAAAAGTCATTTATATTCCTATCGAAATCTGGCCAGAACCTCCCTCTTGCTCCACACAGGTGCTAGGAGATTTCAGCAGCCCTCCAGTACTGCCATTGTTACAAGTAATAGTGTAGGAGTAATCAAAGGGCTCATGAGAAAAGGCTGATGTAAATAGATTCATTCATTCATTCATTCACAGGTGTCTATATGCCAACGCTAGAAGTCCCTGAGCCAGATGGGGGAGCTGGAGTGCTTGATGCTCAATGACAATTTAGATATAGCCAGTATTTCAACAACATGGTGGAATGGGGTAAATCTACGGGATACAGTCATCCCTGGGTATAAGCTCTATAGGTAGGACAGGGAGGGATGGGTTGGGGGATGGGTTGCATTGTAAATCAAAGAAGGCATAGAATCAAATGACTTAGAAAACATCAGGGGAATTAGGTCCAAAGCAGAATTTATATAGGTAGAAATACTGGGACCTAAGGGTGTACTACGACTACTATGACTACTACTACTACTACCACCACCACCACCACCACCCAGCCACTCCTCTCTTATCCATGTCTGCATGCCAAACCATACTGAAAGATGCTGGTCACTGGAGAGGGAAATACATTATAGGTGTCTATATTCCAATGCTACAAGTCTCCGAGCCAAGATGGGGGAGTTGAAGTGCTTGGTGTTCAATGACAATTTAGATATAGTAGGGATTTCAGTCAGAAACATGGTGGAACAGGGAAAATATATGGGATACTATCATTCCTGGGTATAAGGTCTATAGGCAGGACAGGGAGGGATAGGTTGGGGGGAAAGTGTTGCATTGTACATCAAAGAGGGCATAGAATAAAATAAGTTAGGGGAATTAACTCCCCAACAGAAGTGATATGGGTAGAAATACTGGGACCTAAGGGTTACTTATAAGTGAGGGTGTACTATCACCCACCTGATCAAATCTTTGAGGCTGATCTCAAGACAGAGAAGGAGATAAAGGAGAACACTACAGCAGACAATGTTATTATACTGGGAGACTTCAACTATCCTCGCATTGACTGGATAAACATATGCTTGAGTCATGCTGTAGAAATGAGATTCCTAGGCCTCATAAATGATGTCAATCAAGAGACACCTATAAAGTATTCCCGTCTCCAGCAACCCTCACCTCCCTTGGCTCCTTTGTCTCCATGCATGGTCAGCCGTCACCGTCCTGCCCTCACTAAGCAGGGTTGACGCTGGTTCAGCTCTGGATGGCAGGCCACTCCTAAGTCCTATTATGCCCCTATCGATATTACCCTGAGTGTTTTTGCAATCATCCCTTTGGACTGATTTGTCCCAGCTCCTGTCAACTTTCCCCCAAGGATCAGTTTAAAAGCTGCTCTGCCACATGCTCTGCAGGCTGGTTCCCTTTGGGTTCAAGTGAAGCCCATCTCTTTTGTATGGGTTCAGCATTTCCCAGAAAGTTCCCTAAAGGTAAAAGGTAAAGGTTCCCCTTGCTCGAAAGCCAGTCGAATCTGACTCTAGGGTTGCGGTGCTCATCTCCGTTTCAAAGCCGAAGAGCCAGTGCTGTCCGAAGATGTGTCCGTGGTCATGTGGCCAGCATGACTAAACACCAAGGCACACAGAATGCTGTTACCTTCCCACCGAAGTGGTACCTATTTATCTACTTGCAATTTCTTGCTTTCGAACTGCTAGGTTGGCAGGAACTGGAACTAGAGACGGGAGCTCATTCCGTCATGCAGCACACTCGGGTCTCGAACTGCTGAACTACTAACCTTCCAAAGCCTGCAGTTCAGCGTCTTAACCACTTGAGCCACCACAGCTACTACCAAATCTAAACCCTTCCTCTTGGCATCACTTTCTCATCTACACCTTGAGACCCGAGCAAACCAATCGCCAGAGCAACTATACGGCGTACTCAACATGAGAGAAGATAAAAACCCATTTTCTAGTCTATTCGCTGAAACCAAAGCATCACAATGTTTATTGTGACATTGTAGCTTGAAGCAATTTTATCAGGTCCTGAAAAAAAGAGTTATTTCTTTTGAATATTGTTGTTTTCACCGAAGCACCCGAAATGGAATTTGTGAATTGCCCAAAGCTAGAGCTTTTACATTTACAATTAGAAATACAAACAGCTGCAACATACAGAAAAGTTATCAGGAGTCAGTATACGGATTCTGCCGCTCGCTCTGATTTAGGCTACACAGTGGCTTACAGAGTAATGACATTTCCATAAGAAACGCTCTCTATATGTACTTTGTTTTTGTCACATTACTTGGAGCTGGTAACATTTTTTTCCCCCATTAAAAACAGCAGGGAATTACTGTACAGAGAACATGGGGGTTCACTGACAGAATTACATACATTACCACCACAACGAAAAAATGGTCTTTGAATTCTGCTCGTTTTATTCCCCCCCCGAATCATTCAGTGCTCAATGAGTCTTATAAATAAATAACTAGTTTAGTCCCTGAATGATATTATTAAATTGGCTGCTATGGTTAGCAGGTTGTTATATATATACATATGTTCAACATAGTTTCCTGTGACTTTCAATAGATGCCTTTTTTTTTCTGCAGTTACTAAGCCTTAAAAAAATGAGTGTTAAGTATTAATGTCTTATCCTACAGTAAATTACGTACCTAATGTTAAGTGCTTTTAGTGTGTGGAATAGTGAATAGTGTGAAAAGAGATGTGTTCCTCTCAAAGGGGTGTTATTTTTCATAAGGAAGACATTTATTCAGACTGACTTGTTTCAGCTAAGAATAGGGCAGAATTTGGTCTCTAGGGATGCCAGACTCCAGGTGGGACCTGGGGATCCCCGAGAATTACAACTCATCTCCAGACTACAGAGATCAGTTCCCCTGGAGAAAATTCACGCTTTTTTGGGGGTGGTGAGTCTGTAGCAGTGCACCCCACTGAAGCCCCTGTCCTCCCCAGGCTCCATCCCCAAATCTCCAGGAGTTTCCAAGTGTGGATTTGGCAACCTAACCCCCGGCCCCCCATCCCTTACTGGTGGCCAGGGGGGACCTGGCAACCCTATGATCTCCCAAGGTCAAGATGCAGAGAGATCTGTGGTCATCTGGTTTTTGGCAGGGCTTTTTTTTAAAGTTAGATAAGATAAAAGCAGTTTATGGGAGGAGAGAGGTTGATTCATGTCAGAACTGGAGTGCTGGCCTGAAGATTTAAGCCTTTCCTCTAGCACAGATTTCCTTATTTAAATAACCTCCCCTGTGGAGGAAATCATGGCTACCTCGCCTCGGTACGTAACAGATCCCAGGTGCCAGGTCACCATGGCGTCAGTGTGGTGTCTAGCATTTTTGGCAATCGTCACCAATGTTCCCTCTAAGCTGTGGAGTCTTGTGAGCAAAAATCTTACTTTGTGAGCAACTGGCATTAAAGTTGTGAGCCAGCAATTTGACTACTGCGTAAATTAGTTTGCTCTGGAGCCATCCATCCTGAGCTAGAACAGAAATGTGTGAGCCGGAGACTAAAATACTGTGAGCTAGCTCACACAAACTCAGCTTAGAGGGAACACTGAATTCGCCACCCTTTCCCCACATGCTGGAATTACTCCTTATTCTCTTGGGCGTTGATCCACAAGCACTGGAGTCAGTTCACGCAGGGTCCTTCTGCATGTCTGCTCTCCCTTGTATTTTCACACTTGTGGAGTCAGTTAATGTTCTTCCACGTGTGGGTTAAATAATGAGATTTTCAATGGAGGGTGCTGTTGTCATCAGTGTCATTACTGGTGGCGTCAGAGCAGCAACCCCCCCCCAATTTTTAAGAAAGCACTAAAATACGGATATAATGCTGTAGTGTTGTAATGATAATTTAATCAGGTTCTCTGAATTCCTCGCTTTCATTTTTTTTAAGTAAGTCTCTATCCCCTCACAGAGACATGCCCTTTTTCTTATATTTCTATGAAGGAGGGAGGACAGAGGATTTTTAAAAAATGAAATCCGGGTATTCAGAGAACCTGCTTAAACTATCAATACAACACTACAACATTATATTCAACATTTAAAGGCCTCTTAAAAAGAAATTGAAATCATTGTCTTGGGGGTGGGGGGAGACGGCGTGGTTTAACGATGGCAACAATCACTGAAAATTGGTCTGGAGGTGGGTGGGGCCAAGATAACCGACAGAAACATTATGCACTAGGAAAAAGCGGACTCAAAATCAGTTCCAGAAAAAAGATTGGGGTAAAAGTGGTCTCAGAAGAGATGGGGAAAAGGGGGAAGGGACAAAAAATGCATGCAGGAATCAGGATAAACCAAAGCAGTGTAGGGACAGAACCAACTAAAGAAGCCCATGCGGAAAAGCCTTCTGTAGACATACAAAGCAAGTCTGTCACTACAGCTGTATATTTTGCTGTATGACATAAAAAATGCCTGTCCACAAATGTTTTATCGTTTCTGATTTTATACCATTCTGTGGTAGTAGATCAGTTCATTTTTTAAACAGTCCCATTCTATACTGGCTCCAATATTCAACCAAAGGAATTTCAGAGCAATAACATTTCAGAGCAATAACAAAATGATGAGGAATTGGAGAGAAGTTAAGTTAGGTTGGAGATTAGCCTTTTTGTGATGATGACCACCAGGGTTATCCCCTATTCATTTATGTATTGTGACTCTCTCATCATAGCTTTAACAAAATTACAAGAAACTGTGGAGGATTTAGAATTAGTTTTTTGTAGCAGCAATAATTAGACAATACAGTCATTCAAACACAAAACCCTGAAGGGTGAAAAATGAGTCCGGTTCCTAAATTTGTGAGTCGGCTCCTAGGGCCAAAGAAAATTTGTCAAGACCCTGGTTACCTATATGGTAACTACAGGTTTTCCCTTGTAGGGAATCACAAATTTCCAAGTGTCTTACCTGGCCCTACAACAGACTTTCACAGATTGACCATGCTGTCTTTAAGTTGGATAAAGACATTCATACATAATGATACCAACTTGGAGAAAGCTTGCATGGCCTGTGAAGCAACAAACCAAAGATGGTTCACCATCGGTGTTTTATGGCCTGTTAAGCACTTCATAGCCCAATTTCTGCAGTCCCAGACTGGAAAGCACAAAAATGGGGGTGGGTAGGTGGGTGGGTGTTATTGAGTCCCAGTTAGGCAACGGTGTCTAATAGGTCATGAGACTGACCAAAATCAATGGGTTGGATCCTATGAATAAGAGAAAGCATCTAGACCCTTCTGGAATCTATGAACGGACCCATAGAGTAGAGAATTAATCAATGTATATACAGTTAATTAGTTATAAACAAGAAAGACAGCAACAGTCAAAATAGAAAAAGGACCACAGCAATTAAATGAGCCAAACAATAATCACATTCATGTAAATTGAAAACAGTGTAAAATTAAAAAAAAAAATTGCAATTAGTTATTGGACGGTAGACGCAGTGTCCTTATTAATTGATTTCTCTAAGAGACTAATGAGGAGGTATAAAAACTCCCTCCTCTCAAATTCTAAATGTGTCTAGCAGCTAGAACGCCTAAGGGAAAAAAACCTGATAAACTTCAAGCCTTGTAAGGCACTGCAGCACACTACTGAGAAAAAAATGGAACAGTATCTAACTATTACTGTCTTCTGGGC
>NW_015169278.1:39010-66354 GCF_001447785.1 Gekko japonicus
AGTGGATGGTTTCATTTCCTCCCTTCTGTTGAGAACTTCAGGAGGGAGGTCAGGGAAAACAAATATGTGGTTGCCATTAAAGGAAAGAGAGCCACGTGTTCTGGTGACTTCAAGAATCTTTCTTCTAGTTCTTTCATCTGGGAAAGTCACCAAGATGTATCTGGGTCCCTTGCGATTTGGTTTTTTGGGCGACCCCATTCTAAAATATGTGGTTGCCATTAAAGGAAAGAGAGCCACGTGTTCTGGTGACTTCAAGAATCTTTCTTCTAGTTCTTTCATCTGGGAAAGTCACCAAGATGTATCTGGGTCCCTTGCGATTTGGTTTTTTGGGCGACCCCATTCTGCTTGCCTTAGAAATTAATGCGGCTATTTCTTCCTCTAGACACAGTTCTTGAGTTAACCATCTCATAAGGGAGGAAGGTAAGTCACCATCCGGCTGTAGCTTCTCAGAAAGACCCCAAAATTTAAGGTTATCCTGGTGTGTGGTGAATTCAAGGTTCATGACTCATTCTTGCAAGTGGTCAATGCAGACACTGAAAAAATTATTTTATTGAACTTGTGTATATAATCATGCCAATAATGTGTGTGTGTGTGTGTGTGTGTTACAGTACAAAAAAGGGAGAAAGGGATGGAATAATACTTTTTAATTACACCCCTATTAAGAGATGGAATGAGAAGCGTATCCTGATATCCAGTTACCATAATTTCGTCATTTACCCCCCAGTCCCCATGTCCCAAAAATCTTTAATCGGTGTTTTGAAATACACCTGTGAATCCTCTAATTTGTTGTTGGAACACAGAGAAAGATTTATGAAAGCTACTTGCTATTTAACAACAACAAGAGAGATGGCAAAGATTCTGGGATTGCAATGTACCCTAGTATGAAACACAGTCTGTACTCAGCCAAAACCCCTAATTTAATTTCTTTTCAAATGTTATAGCAAGAGAAGTGGCTCTTATTAACATGACAGTACTATGAAATCTTGAAGAGGGAAGATAGAAGCGAGGTTTTTTTTCTCTCTCTCTCACTGCACTGTTGTGGACAGATTGTTATCAACTTACTTCCCCAAGGTTCCATTCCAGCTAGAATTATCGCCCTTCTCTGTCTTAATATGCAAAATATTACTTTAGAACTTGTCGCATCCAATCCAGACTGGATAATGGTTCACCTTGAAAATTTATGATGTCCCCAAAAGTTCAAGTTTTTTTTCCTTTTCTTTTTAGTCATCAGTACAATTAGCAAAGCTTGCATAAAATCATGCACAGATACATCCAAGCTCCAGACAGTTCCACATATCTGAAATCTGCAATAAAAATCTGTCCAGGACTGGGTGGTGTGAGGAAGCGTCCAGAGACCACCTTTCCCTGGAGGCTTGCCTTGGCAACCACTAATTGCTTTAACCAAGAGCCCTAGACTACTGACACCAAGCATAATATAGTCAAGCCTCCACAAATTATGTAGAGGCAGTTCATATTTTGGGAGGAATTCTCTAAGGCAGATGAAACTGCATCTGTCATCTCAGACATCTCTGTGTCTTCCCTGTGCCTTCAAGGTGAGGTGGGTTGTCACCAAGGACAAGGTTTTTTCAGTAGTTCCTTCTCACTCACCTCCAGCTATGAAATACCTTTCGTTCCTTGCCTCCATCTCATGCAACTGTCAGCACGAGGCCTTTTTTATTTCCAGGTAACTGTTAATTGATCGCTGGACCCTGGCCTCCAGTCACTGATCTGGACTATACTCCTGTGATTGAGTGTGTAACTTCAAGAGCCTTCCCACACCACCAGTTCTGCACGCTGTGCCCCCCCCAACACCCCTGTTTGTGGCTTCCTTGCCTCGTTCTGCTCTCCTTCGAGCACCTTCCCCACCTGCCAGGGCCAGAGCTTTGAACTACCTGCCTTGTGCATCCACTATGGATGGGCTGCCCTGAACTTGCAGGATTGAAAGAAGGGGGGAATACTTGGGCAGTGCCTATTGTATTGTGCTGGAGGGAGCACAAAGGCTTGTGTAGTTGGCACTGGAGCTGCTGCTGTTTATCACAAGTTGTCTGTGCCGAGTCTCTCCCCCAGCCCCATTAAAAAAAAATAATTCTGGGAGACAGTGGCCCCTTTCGGACAGCCTTTGTACTCTGCTTTAGTAGCATGTTGCTAATGTTTTTTTTTTGTGTGTGTGTGTGTGTCAGTTCTGTTAGATCGCCGCTGACAAAGATCCGGAGAGTGATTTCAGCAAAGTGAATCAGCTTTATTGAAGTAACGAACAAGCGCTTGAAAGTATTCATAACCAGAACGAACTTAACATTGGGAGCTGGGCTCCTTTTAAACATTCCCGGCTAACGTAGCCACGCCTATTTACATTAAACAACCAATGAGGTTGAAGAGATAAAGTCCAATGAGAGTCTTTCCCTCTCAGGGAGCTGGTATAGTTCTGATTGGTCGCTGCTGTGGAGCGACCAATAGTAATACAGTTCGGAGGAGCCTTTATTTGGCTCGAAGCTTTGCATGGGGAGTGAATGAGGTGATTCATATGAACATTCCAATACATTACAAGTTCAGACACAGCCGTTTTAGCAACTGGCCGCTACCGGATTATATTTGCCTGTTCATACAAAGCCGCTTGCGTCCTGTTGCCAAAGTGGGGCTGAGCCCTTTTTGAGGGAAACGGCTTTCTTCCATTTCCTCCACTTCGTTGACGCTTTTGAATTGTTGTGGTGTGCTGTTTAAAATGTCCATAGCACTTCCTACAATGCCGCTTTCCCCTCACCTTTCTTCGCCACACAATCTTCCTCACCCCCTTTTTTAATGTTCTGAGCACTGTAGTACTAAACCAATATAGCCCTCCAGTGTTACAGCAGCATCATTGAGATGCCTTGACTCCATTGAGAGACTATATTGGTATAGTACTATAGAGCTCAACTTAAAACAGTGCAGGGGGGAAGGGTGAGGAAGACTGTGCTGCGAAAAAGGACAAGAAAAAAAATGGCACTATTTGAAATGGCCATAGCACTTCAGAGACAGCTCATTAACAGAATGAAATTTGCTGTATGAAACCCCCGTTCCTGTATTGCTTTACTCAGAACTGGGCCAATAGTGGATAACATCCAGTTTAGAACACTAATTTGAGAAGAGAGAAGAGATTAGATTCATACCCTGCCCTTCACTACCCGAAGGAGTCTCAGAGTTGCTTACAATCCCTTTCCCTTTCCCTCCTCACAACAGACACCCTGTGAGGTAGGTGGGGCTCAGAGAGCTCTTTCGAGGACTGCCCTTGAGACAACAGCTCTGAAAGAACTTGTGACTGACCCAAAGTCACACCAGCGACTGCATGTGGAGGAGTGGGGAATCAAACCCAGCTCTCCCAGATCAGAGTCCGCACTCTTAACCACTACACCGAACTGGTGAAAGGGTAAACTGTATAAAACCAAGAATGCACAGTGACTGTGTAAAATTGAGAATGCATCTATAAATGCATGTCATTCAAAAAAATCTCCAGATGACAGAGATCAGTTCCTGTGGAGCAAATGGCTGCTTTGGAGGGTGGACTCTATGGCATTATATCCAAACCCTGCCCACCCCAGGCTCCACACCCAAATTATCCAGTTATTTCTATACCCAGAACTGTCAGCCCTGACTGCAACATTGCTGTTCAATGCAGATTTTTTTTTTGCCCTTACATTTCATAAGAAAAAGTAAATAAATGCATAAAGAGTGGCAGTACTTTAGGGATTAAACTTTTCCCATGCTGACCCCAGTGGTTATAGCACAAGTTACATTTTGATCCACTAGACTGCTGCAGAGAGGGGGACAAATGTAAATAAATGAAAGGAAATGAATGCTTCAGAAAATATCTTCTAATTCCAGACTTAATCCTAAAAAACTATCCTATTTTAACCAGCATTAATGAAGGTAGAGGGAAAGTAGAGGGAACAATAAAATAATAAAGCTTCCACTTATCGTTAAATAAAGGAAAATTGACTTTGGTCATCATGGTAATCATATGCACAGACACCCATGTACCCACTTCAAAAGCATGTAGCTGTCAGGTTCCCAGTCAACTCACACTCTACACAGGCTTTCATGAGAGAAAGTTTATTGAAGAGATCTGAGATGCTGCAGAGGTGAATCCTTTGTCAGGACTGGGGAGCGAAAGTGGAGACCCAGTTTATAAACCCACATTCCACACATACATCACACAGTCATAAGTATAAGCAATCCTAAGAACCCAGACAGATACAATGGTTCAGCTATCCATTCAAAAGTCTTATCTTCTTTAAGGATACTCTCATGTGAAAGTTCCCGAGGTGCTGCTTGAGATTACCAGTGTTGCCTCTCTAAACAACGTACATTCACAGAGTCTCTCTCCTTCCCACAGTTTCTCTCCCTCCCACCAGGAATGTCAGTGAGGATGAGCAATAGGCTGGATA
This sequence comes from Gekko japonicus, assembly GCF_001447785.1. Lineage (NCBI taxonomy): Eukaryota > Metazoa > Chordata > Lepidosauria > Squamata > Gekkonidae > Gekko > Gekko japonicus. The sequence goes on from NW_015169278.1 coordinate 43,429, forward strand.
CATCTGCTGTAGCTAGGGAAAGTAGGGGGATGGGAACGGGGGTGCAGATTACAATAAGCAGGTTGGTAATACTACAGGTGCAGAGATCAGAGCAAAAGGCAAACCCGAGTCTGATAGTAGCATTCGTCCTACTTTGGGTTATTTGCTGGAGGTTGTCATAATTAGAACAGCGAAAAGAGAGAATGTGCTGTTAGTGCCCTTCCAAATATCATAGAATACCAGAACTAATTTGATCCTTTGCTTTCTAGTTATTGTAATCCTCTTTGGCAAGGCTGATTGAGAAAGTAGATTATTTTTAACCAGGTTTTAATACACTTGGCTGTAAGTATCAACAACAATCAGTGGCAACTCATGAATTCCTCCTCATTGTCCCAGTTCCTGTGAAAAATGCAATTTTCCTCCCGCAGTGCAGGAGCGAAGGCGCGTGCCAGATAAACAATATAATGACTCATCTGGATTTCATTTCTACCACCATAAACATTAATCTCACAGCCCTCTGCATAAATCAATACAGAATGGTGATGAGGCTTCCTCTTGCAATCAAATCCATCAAGTTATTACCAGGCAAAGTTTTAGTGGGAAATTGAATTTTCAAGAGGAGGGGTAGCTTTTTGTTTCTCATAGTCGTAAACTAAATACGATACCAGTAGTTACAGCTCACTGGCTATTATAGTTAGTAGTTGCTCCAGTTTAGTGGTTCGCACACTGTGGATCTGGACCCTCTCTCAGGAGGCCCAGAGAAAGTAGAAGGAACAGTGTAAAGACCTCAATGGCAGGTTTCATTTTTCCTCCATATAAAGTGTGAGATGGAGTGGGGCCGTGGCTCAGTGGTAGAGCATCTGCTTGGCATGCAGAAGGTCCCATTTTCAGCCCTCAGCATCTTAAGTTAAAGGACCAGGAAGCAATGTTCCCTCAAAGCTGTGGGGTCTTGTGAGCAAAAAGTCTACTTTGTGAGCTACTGGCATTCAAGATGTGAGCAAGTGATTTGGCTACTGCATAAATTTGTTTGCTCTGGAGCAATCCTTCCTGAGCTAAGGCAAAAATGTGTGATCTGGAGGCTAAAAAACTGCTCCGCAGGGGTCTGCTCCTCAGAAGGCTTTGCCACTGAAGGTGTACTGCCCTCCACACTCTCCAAGGCCTTGTCCTTGCCAGCCACTGGTGTGGCAGTGCACCCTTCAACAATAGACAAACGCGTTAACACTTCCGTCTGAAATCGCTTATTAGCAGATGCCCGGGTTTCTTTTCTTCCACTTGCCCCACCAGCCGGCCGAGCAGGAGGAGTTGCCATGCCCATGGCCATTTCTACAGCTAATAATCTGTCCAAAATAGCCTGTTGAACCCCGTCATCCTCATAATCCAACGAGGATAGAGTTGGGGCAGGCCGCTTAGGCAGTGGCTTAGGAGCAGGCTGCTTATCTTTGGAACGCCCTGAGCCCTTCTTGGGAGCCATAACAGAAAATGAAACTGAGCCTCTGAGTGGAACAAAATGGCCACCAACCCAAATTACAAAATGGCCACCCCCCCAGAGCACACTCCCAAAGATGGCTGCTCCAGTGATAGCACAGCTCGTGCCCAGGGCAGCTAGACCCTTATAGCCTTTTGGGCCCAAAATGCCCCTTTTACCCAATTACAAACTTGTGTGAGCGGGGGAGGGGGGTGGTGGGTGGATGAAGGCAGCTAGGAGGTCACTATGCGCACCGGGGGGCCCTATAATCAGACAATCCTAGATAAGAGAGGGATGTGTGATACATCTGAGGGCCTATGCGTCTCTGGTTCCTGGCCCCTCTACCCCCAAGATAAACAGACCCAGCTGCTCACTTCCAAGCCCCCTGTTGAAAAAGAGCCACTGCTACCTGTTGCCCAGGACCCGCCACCCCCTCAAAGCTACCCCCCAGTGAAAAGCCCCCAAACCGTCCTCAGCCGCAAGGTGGGCCGCCCGCTCGAACGGGCACTGCTGCTGCACCGAGCCTTCAGCCGTCCAGCACCACCGGGCTCTGGCCGAATCACTGGTGCCGAGTCGTCGCTGCTGTGCTCTCCGCTGCTGGTCACGCCGACGTCGCAGATCGCACCGCTGCCGTTGTCACCGCTGCTAGGAGTGCCATTGCCTCAGCCGCTCCATCTCCACTTGTCGGCCACCAGCCACACTGCTCCCACCGACAAAAGGACGCCACGCGTTCCAGCGAGGCCCACACAGTCCGAGGCACCAACCCAAAGAGAAGCTCCCAACATACACGGCCTCAGCAAGTAGGCCCTACAACCCAGCCACCAACAAAGCTCCTTCCCTGACCTATGACTCACCAGGACTGCTGGTGAGGAAAGGAGGGGCCGGCCTTTATACTCTTCGGCCCCTCCCATCCAAAGTACCCGTATAGGCACGCTGGCGCCCAAACCAACTGCCTGCCCCTTTCATCTGGGCGGCAAAGTCATTCCCCCAGCCCAACGGCCGCAAGGGCCGAGGGCTGCTGATCCATGTTCCTGCCTTCCCCGATGCACCGGTTCCCCAACCCAAAATGGCCTCGGGGGATTTATTTTCCCTAAAGGGGTCTACAAGGGAACTTAATGTGGTCACGTACAGTTCCTCCCAATGGGGAAGAAAGATGATGCACCCAGAGCCGTTTCTGGTTGGGAAGACAGCACGGGCGAGGTAGGAGCCTTGCTTCTCCCTGTGCTGTGGTCGGTCCCAATACAAACTGGGCCCCTGTAATGCTTCTGAACTGAGTTTCCACCGGGAACCCGCGGCTGGTACCTTGCTGCAAGTCCTCATGGAAATCATGTAGTCAATGCAATGTGTGGTTTGGCCTTCAGAATACTATCTGTTCTGCCAGTCATTCTTCTCAAGAAGCAAGACATAAGAACAATTTCTGGTTCTGTGGTTTAATGAAAAGCAGAAGGGTGAGAAACAACATATGAGTGGAAGAGCATCTGCTGGGCATACAGAAGGTCCCAGGTTCAATCTCCAGCATCTCCAGCGAAAGGACCTTGCAGCAGGTGATGTGAATGACCTCCGCCTGAGACCCTGGAGAGCCACTACCAGTCTGAGTGGACAGTTTTGACTTCGATGGACCAAGGGTCTGATTCGGTATAAGGCAGCTTCATGTGTTCGTGTGTACCATAATGCAGTTTCATTGCCAGTTCTTTATGGAAGATGAGTATGTTTTCTCCACGGTCTACTTGGGAACAAAGCTCACTGCCAGACACGATAGAGAACAGAAGCCTTTGAAGCTAGGAAATGGAGTGATGTGTGTAACTGAAAATGGAACACGTGCATTTCCATTTGGGTCAGTGGTGCAGGGAAGCGTGCTCAGTTTGGAATCTTCTCAATAAGCCTGGAGAGCCACAGTGAAACCCAACTGCACCTCCTTTCCCAGCATCATCCCAGAATGGGCCCTGTCAAGCAGTCCAAGACAGAACCCCGTGGCTCCCCAGGGTGGCTGTTCGCAAGTAACCAGAATGTTGTTTCATTTTTTAAAAGAGTCATGATGTTTACTGCAAAAGCCAGAGACCCAGGGCGGGCAAGAGGGTGAGGCAACCAATGCTCCTTCTAAGCCATGGAGTCTTGTGAGCAAAAATTCTACTTTGTGAGCTGCTGGCATTAAAGTTGTGAGCAAGCAATTTGGCTACTGCAGAAATCAGTTTACTCTGGAGCCCTCCTTCCTGAGCTAAGGCAAAAATCTGTGAGCTGGAGGCTAAAAAACTGTGAGCTAGCTCACACTAACTCAGCTTAGAGGGAACACTGGAGGCAACCCTCTGACACCCCGTTGTCTGAGGCCATTGCTCCCTCCTCCAAAAGGACCTCCCTTGACTCCCTCCCCCCTTTTGTTTCATTTCATTCCCGATCGTCCTCTTGGCAGTCCAGTGGAACAGACATGGGCGGTTACCCCCCCAAGGGGGCCCGAGACATGCTACAGGATTCTAGGAAAAATAAAGCCAGATTCACACCAGCAACCTAAGGATAAGTGCAAGCTTCTGGCAAACATATTGAAGGATGCACAGAACTAGTTAGGCATCAGAACTCTGAAAGAAGTTGTGTAGGCACGCCATCAGTCTGACGATGCCTAGGCTTTGACCTTCAGTTGGAGGAATCAAAGGACCCAGTGATCCTCCAGCTTTTGCTCTAGGTCTCTTTCATCTGTGCTGGACTCGTTTCCTTAGCAATACCATGAGCCTCCACATAAAAGACAGAAGAAGTTGAAACAGCAACGCCTTTTGTAATGTCTCCTATTAGAATGCACCGAGTAGATACCTGCTTCCAAGGAAGTTTCAAAAATGTGATGACGGGCTCTGATTTTGGATTCACCAAAGACGTGATGAATGTAAACAATGTCTTAATAAACTATTAACGAACAAGCAACTGTGAGTTACTTTGGTGTCTTTTCGGCTTCAACAAATAGTTTATACAGCAATTACAAGACTTGCAATATTTACAGGCACGCTGCTGTTCATAAATATTGATTTATTTATTTTTTTAAAAAAACCTTTTCATCAATATGCTGCAGAAGTCACTGTTTCGTTCAAAGGAATAAATATATGGAAAGAAGTAATTACCTTCCAATTTCATTATTAAAAATGCTTCCAGAAAAGAAAAGAGCAATGTTTAGCTTTTTTAAAAAGCCAAACACTTTGCCCTCCCACACTATTTACAAACCATGGCTTTGTGGGTCAGCAGGGCTGTGTTTGTAGAAAAAAGCCCAGCAGGAACTCATTAGCATAATAGGCCACACCCAACAGCAGAAACACATTAGCATATTAGGCCACACCCCTGACAGCACAGCTCATTAGCCTATTGGGCCACACGCCACGTTACCAGAAGTGTGGTCATCCAACCACACACACCTTTTGCTTCTTATTCTGTGTACTTTGTTGTCAAAACCCTGGGATTTTTTTGTAGCAGGAACTTCTTTGCATGTTAGGCCACACACCCCTAATGTAGCCAATCCTAATGAGTGTCTGCTGTTAGGTGTGGCCTATTATGCTAATGAGTTTCTGCTGGGCGTGACCAACTCAAGAGCCAGCCGGAACTCCGTTCCTGTGCGTTCCTGCCCAAAAATAGCCCTGTGGGTCAGTATGACAACCGATCATTGGAGGGAAACCTACAAAGCTCAGCTTGTGCTGATATAATTAAACGTTACAAAGCACATGTAAAAAAAGTTTTAATAAAAATAACCATACATAAACGTCAACACTTGGAGCAAGTGCTATAGGCCAGATATCTGACCCAAAAGGAGGAAATGTGAATGAAAACTGATAACGTTTTCCCCAACCTGAAAAGCCAGACTCAGGAGAATTCTCAGTGTATTCTTTCCACTTCGGAAGCGGGAGCAGATATTGAGGAACTCAAAAATTGGGGGAGGGGGAGGAGGTCTCCTGATATAGTTAGGGTTGCCAGCTCCGTATTGGGAAATACCGGGAGAATTTAGGGGTGGAGCCTGAGGAGGGTGGGGTTTGGGTGGGAGGGACTTCAATGGGGCATAAGGCCATAGAGTTCACCTTCCAAAGCAGCCATTTTCTCAAGGAGAACTAATCTCTCTTGTCACCTGGAGATCGGTTGGAATCCCAAGCGATCTCCAGCCAACACCTGTAGGTTGGCAACTCTAGCTACAGTGGAGGGTCTCCTAGCATTGTTCTCAGCAGCAAGTGGTAGGGAAGCTTTGGAAATTCCTATCCAAAGTTCTCCTCAGATTTTTGCCACCTATGGCTGGCAACCCATCAGGAAAAACTGGGGGGGGGTGCGCGCAGGGACAGGCTTGCCAGCATCACACCAACATACAGCATCACTTCCAGAGTAAGACCAGAAGTGATGTCATTGCACTGTGGAAGCTCTCAAGGGGAACATTCATCCCAAACTCTGGTCCAACAGCACCCCCTCCATTTTTCTCCCGCTGGCCTGTCACGTGGCAGTGAGGAATGGGAACCAAAGCTGGGAGGTCTCTTCTACTATAGGCTCCCCTAGATTTTGAGGGTTCCTAAATATTTGTTCCTGTTTCTGAAGTGAAGTAGAACCGATAGACTGAGAATTCCCTGTGGTTTCATTTTTTTGATTTTGAAATACTGAGCTAAGTACTTGGGACACAGATTTGTCAAAGGTTTCATAGTAAAAAGAACTGCCCAAAGTACTTTGTGTTTATATTGATCTAAATGCCTGATAACCCCCCCAAAACTAAAAAGCCTGCTTCCAAAATGAATATACACAGGGCGATTTCGCACTAGAGCTGCCTCGCGGCGCAGCCGCCATTTGCCCCGACACAAATATGTCAATTTCACACCCGAAGCTGCGGGGCTGCATTTTGACTCGTGGCCAGATTCACACCAGCACCCTAAAACCAGCAACCTAAAACCTGGTGTTGGGTGTGGCCAGATTCACACCAGCAACCTAAAACCTCCAGGAATTTCCAAACCAGAACTGTCAACCTGACCGGCACACTTTCCCCTGAGTTCCCAAAGCGATTCTGCAACTTAAAAAATGCTCATGTTGGGTGGATGTGGATGAAAAATAGCCACACAAATGTATAAATGAATACACTGCGCTTTTAAAAAAAGAATTAAAAGGAGGCGGCTCTGCTTCGGGAAATACCTGGAGAATTTGAGGGTGAAGCCTGGAGAGGGCGTGGTTTAGGGAGGGGTGGGGCGGGGCGGGGCCTCGGCAGGGGCCAGTGCCACGTAATCTAGCCTCTAGAGCAGCCATTGCCTCCAGTGGAACTGAGCTCTATTGTCTGGAGATACACTGTAATCGCGGGAGATCTCCAGGTTCCGCCTGAAGGTTGGCAGCTCTGAACCCAGATAATACACACGGGGGGGGGGGGGTATGGACTGGCACCTCTCCTGGCACTGGGAGCGGTTCTCTGACCCAGCACTCAGTTTTTCTTGCTATATACATGTTTGGGACTAGTTTTAACTCTGGGTCCATATCATGACTGCTAGGGTTTCCAGCCTCCAGGTTAGGGTTGCCAAGTGAATTTTACTCACTGGTGGGGGAGCCTCGCCACGCTCTGGGAGGGACGCACAATGTCAATTACGTTGAGGGTGTGGCCCCGATCGACGGAGGGAAAACCATAGAGTTTTCCCTCCGACGATTGGGGCCACGCCCCCAACGTGATCGACGTGGTTGTGTCACCTCTGGTGACGCAGCCGTGCTGCGCTTTAGGGGGCAGAGTTCCCCCCAGGGCCCGATTCCGCGGCGGCAGAAATCGGGCCTCCAAAGTGGGGGTTTACCCGCCACCCGCCCCCACTTGGCAGCCCTACTCCAGGTGGGGCCTGGAAATTTCCCAGACTTACAGTTGATCTCCAGGCTGTGCATATCCCTTCCCCTGGAAGAAATGGCTGTGTTGGAGGGTAGATTCTACAGCAAAATATCCTACTTAGGTCCCTCCTCCTCCGAACCCTGCCACCCCCAAGCTCCACCCCCAAATCTCCAGGAATCACGTGGAGTTGGATGATCCCTCTTCACTCTGTTCAGGCACCTCAAGCAACAAATCCCCACTCGTTGATGTGCTTCCATTCTTAATGTTACCTTTTCTTTATGCGTAGCTCTAGAACAATGTATAATTTGCAAGCATGACCTCCTGAGAGGTCTTTTTTTTAATTATTTACTCCGTCTCTTTCTCATACGCACGCACAGAGAAAGACAGACACACAGTCTCAAGTTTAACAATTAGTCACATTCAAATTTCAATTATGACAGACAGTCTGTAGCAAGGAAGGAATATCATCTGCATTTTAAAACAGAAGTCAATTCTATCTTTGGAGACAGCATCAAAGCATTACAGCGCCTCTCCCCAAGAGCGAAGGGATACGGCTTTTTTCTCCTGAGAAAGACTGCAGTGTAATAAGTTGATCTATAGGGTGGTGTGCGGTGGGGGAGAGAACTGGATAGGAAGCTTTCTAATAATGTTTTCCCTCTGTCAGTTGATGTTTCTAATCCAGCCCTGTGACAAAACTCATTCTTGACAGTGATTCACAGGGCTATTTTTGGGCAGGAACGCACAGGAACGGAGTTCCGGCTGGCTCCCAAGTTGGCCACGCCCAGCAGGAACTCATTAGCATGACAGGCCACACCCAACAGCAGAAACCCATTAGGATTGGCTACATTAGGGGTGTGGCCTAACATGTAAAGGAGTTCCTGCTACAAAAAAGGCCCTGGGTTTTGACCACAAACAAGGTAAACAAAATAAGAAGCAAAAGGTGGGTGTGGCTGGATGACCACACTTCTGGTAACATGGGGGTGCGGCCTAATGTGCTAATGAGTGGTGCTGTCAGGGGTGTGGCCCAATATGCTAATGAGTTCCTGCTGTTGGGTGTGGCCTATTATGCTAATGAGTTTCTGCTGGACTTTTTCTACAAAAAGAGCCCTGCTGATTCATATCAAATGTGGGCCATAAATGCTCTCACACTGGTAGCACGTTTGATCAGAAACCACCTAAATAGTACTGCTAGACGGGGGGGGGGGAGCAAAGAGAGGTGTATCCTATGAAAATCCAGATTTCTGGAACCATATTGTCTTTATCATATTGCTAAAAGAAATAGTGACAGCCGATTAAATGGCTCTGACAAAGAACAGCAGCACAATCTCTTCTCAAACGGATTGATAACACAGACTTGTGGTATTCCGAGCGTGATAAATAGACCTGCAATTATGAGGGTCGCCAACTCCATACTGGGAAATACCTGGAGATTTGGGGGGTGAGCCTGAAGAGGGTGGGATTTAAGGAGGGGAGGGGCGTCATTTTCACCAAAGGGGCCATATTCTCCACATGAACGGATCTCCGTTGCTCGGAGACCAGTTGTAATTCGAGCCAACACCTGGAAGTTAGCAAACCTAGCAATGGCATTTATTTAGTTATCTTTATTATATTATTTTTTCAAATGTATAGTCCACCCTCCCTGTAAACAGGCTCAGGGTGGATCACAGCAATCGTTAAGCCATTCAGCAAAACAGACTGGATTATAAATAGCGAATTAAAACATCAAAACAGCATTTAGAAACAATCTGCGCTGGTACTGGTGCCACTGAACTCTGAGTTTGCTCAACTCGGGCTGCATGGAGGTGGCATCTTCAGCAAGGGAGGTCGAGTTGTTTTTACTGGAGGCCCGCTGCCTCAACCAAAGGCCTGGCAGGACAGCTCCAGTTTACAGTTCTTGCAGAATGGTACAAGATCCCACAGGGCCCTGATCTCATGCGGGGGAGCATGTTCCTCCAGGCCGGAGCCAGGGAAGAAAAAACCCTGGCCCTGGTCAAGGCTAAACTAATGTCCCTCGGGACGGGGACAACCAGCAGATCTTGCTCGGCAGAGCACAAGGCTCTGCGGGGCAAATAATAATAATAATAATAATAATAATAATAATAATAATAATAATACCTTCCATTTATTAATCACTTTCCCCAGTGGGCTAAAAGTGATGTACAGTTTCTCAATATAGACAAGGGACTAACAATATTTGTAGGGGAAAGGGAAGACAACATATATTCATTTAATTGCACACGCCATCACTGTGCGGTGTAGATGTCTTCTGGCTTGGCTCCGTCGTTTTCCGCACGGCTGTGTGTTGGCTAGGCTTCAGGACCCGTATGTCAATCACCACACTGCCACCACCTGGCCGGGACATCCATTGCAGGGATTCTTTCGTAGCCGAGAAGTTATTTCACCTTTCCAAACCTCGACCACGAGGTCCGACCGTCAGCTAACATCCTCCCACAAGGGAGATTGGCGTGCCCACCCTCTCTAAGGAGTGGTTCCCATTTTATCTACTCACCGAAGCTTTCGAATCGCTGGGTGGACGATGAGCTGGGGACAACAGGCTGGCTGCTCACACCAGCGCGGGGCTCGAACTAACACAGTTCGGATGTTAAGACAGTGGGATATACCCACTGTGCCACCGCTCCCCTTGGAGGAGAGGCGGTCCCTTAGGTATGTAGGTCCCAGGTCACGCAAGTAGGGTTGCCAGATCCCTACCTTCTGCCAGTGGGGGACTCCTGGCTCCTCCTTGGAAGGAAGTGACATCATCGCACTAGGCACGTCACTGGGGGGAGGCTCTAGCATTTGGCCAGAAACTCTATAGTTCTATAGAGTTTTTTGGCTGAATGCTAGAGTGTCCCCTGGCGAAATGCCTGGTGCAATGACATCACCTCCTGGTGACATCACTGTGCTGGGCATGTTGGCGCAATCCTGGGACTTTGGGGGTGGGGTTCTTCCTGCCAGCCAGATCTGGGCTGGTGGACTGGGGCCACTAAAAGCAGACACCCCCCCTGGGGGTAATGGCAAGCCTACACGCAGGGTTTTGAAGGTAAATGTGAACACCTTGAAGTGGACCAGGACCTGTAGCACAGCAGGCTGAGGGGCTGTTCCCCCCCCCCGCCCATGCCTTAACAGGTCCCCAAAATGGCCGCATCTCCTCATGGCTGTTTCAGCACTAGAGCCCCTGTAAGCCGCCCCTGAGCCTGCTTGCGGGGAGGGCGGGGTAAAAATGCCTTAAATAAATAAATAAATAAATAATAAAAGGCACAGATGGAAACAATCAGGATCAAGCCCTTGTGCCATTTTAAAATCCCTTTAAAGTGGGGGATGGTAACCTCAAGGTGGCCACAAGAACACCATCACATCTCATCAGGCCCTCACCTTCTTTGTTTACATGTGGGATTCCTTTTCTCTTTCAATAAGGCTATGCAGGCTATGCTACAGAGCCTGTATCAGGGGCAAACCAGGCAGTTAAAATGGCCCAGGAGCTAGACAAGCTGAGTGCCCCCCCACCCCCGGCCCTGTGATACTATGGCTGCCAACCTCCTGGCGGGACCTGGAGATCACCCACCAGTATGCTTGATCTCCATCTCACCAAGATCAGTTCCCCTGGAGAAAAACAGCTGCTTTGGAGGTGTGGGTTCTATGGCATTGTGAACCCCCACTGAGGTGCCTCCCCTCCTCAGCCCCTCCACCAGTGTTCCCTCTAAGCTGAGTTAATGTAACCTAGCTCACATTTTTTTAGCCTCCAGCTCATATGTTTTTGTCTTAGCTCAGGAAGGATGGCTCCAGAGCCAACTAATTTATGCAGTAGCCAAATCGCTCGCTCACAGCTTTAATGCCCGTAGCTCACAAAATAGATTTTTTGCTCACAAGACTCCACAGCTTAGCGGGAACATTGCCCTCCACCCCCAGACCCCACCCCCAAAATCGCCATGTATTTCTCCACTCGGTGCTTGCAAGGCATTCGGGACAGCCTACATGGTTGTCTTCTCCTAACTTCATCTCAGTCTTGTGAGGTGCAGCGCAGACCTGGCATGAAGCCACAACAGTGAGCCTCAGCTCACCCACTGTCACCGTGAAGGGAGAACGTGATGAGTGGGCTGGGCTGACACGGATCATCTACAGAACAAATTTAGAGTCCAGCGGCACCTCAATTTGTTCTACTGCTTCAGACCAACACGGCTGCTATGGATCATCTCTGCACTTGAAGAGTCTGAGCTGAGTAGCCTCATACGGCACTGGGGGAACCGCCAAGGCTTTGTTCGGCTGGCTCTTGGCAGCCCTCCAAGGCAGCAGCCCACCGGGAACTTCCCCAGTAAATTAAGTGGCCGTTCTGCAGGTATAACATCTGCGAGGCAAATGCAACGTACAAATCAGGAATGCAGAACCAGCCAGCTGGATGTAGCTCCCTGGTAAACCCTCTGTGGCTTGCCAGAGGTTGCACAATTCTTTTCTTTTGCATTCCCCAGTTAGGTCACAAAAAAGAGGGCTTTCTCCAGGCCACATTAGCCTGTATTTCCCTCATGCCTGCAAGACAGACTCTTTGGAACTTTCTGCTGTCCTTAGGCTGGGCAATGGATATTGCAGGGTGGAAGGGGAGATGGGTTATGCAGTGGAAAAGCACCTTCTGTGCATTATAAAAAATTTACTGCTTATCTCCTGAATGCGCCTAATAGATTTTGGAGGGAGCAATCTGGATATCCTCTTTAGCCGGAGGGAAGATCAGAGTATTTTTGCTGTAGAAAAGACCATGATGCAGCCAAACTAGATTATTTTTTTTGAAGCAATAATAGTGAAATGGGCTTGAAATTGCTTCCAGAATAATATGATTGGTATAAGAAACAAATGAAACTCCAGCCATCAAGGATACCATTAAATGGATTATTTTACTAAATATAAAGCAAAGCACATGTGCGAAAATGTATACCAATCCCTAGCACTAATAAGACACTTGATTAACCAAGCTTCCCTTTTAATTCCATAATACCAGCTTCATATGCCATTTAATTAACTTGTAATGTGGAGTGGAAGAAATATGGCCTAGGTCCATACAGCGCAAACGATTAACTATTCATTTTCCTGGAAGCTTCAAATTATGCCCACATTTTTTACAATAAATAGTGAAACCATGAGAATTTGTGTAAATACTTCCCAGCTGTAACCATGGAACTAGAGGCATGGTTAAGAAGAAGAAGAAGAGAAGAGATTGGATTTATGCCCCGCCCTTCACTCGGAGTCTCAGAGCAGCTTACAAACTCCTTTCCCTCCCCCTCCCCACAACAGACACCCTGTGAGGTGGGTGGGGCTGAGAGAGCTCTGACACAAACTGCTCTTTTTCAAGGACAGCTGTGCCAGAGCTTGTGACTGACCCAAGGTCACATCAGCAGGTGCAAGTGGAGGAGTGGGGAATCAAACCCGGTTCTCCCAGATTAGAGTCCACGCACTTAACCACTACACCAAACTGGTGGGGCAGAGACTGATTGTACGTAATTGTCATCCACTTGTTTCCCAACAATAAGGGATCAGGAACTGAGGCTACAGTCCAAAGGACACTTTCCTGTGAGTAAGCCCCAATGATTAACATGGGATTTATTTCAGAGCAGAAACAAATGAACATCAGAGCACCCATCTGGTATGAGTATCACGGGACGGTGCCATCTTAGGCAACAAGTGGGGAAAAATTCATATCCGGATGCTCCCTCTGTGATAATAATTTAAAAGATACTATATATCAACAGCGTTCTGTGTGCCTTGGCCACATGACCACAGAAATGTCTTCGGACAACGCTGGCTCTTCGGCTTTGAAACGGAGATGAGCACCGCAACCCTAGAGTCGGATTTGACTGGCTTTCGGGCAAGGGAACCTTTACCTTTTTTATATATATGAACAACTAGTATATAATGGAGAAGGTTACTCTGGAGACCTTTTCCCCGACATTTTTTTCAATATAGATCATGGAGCATTCAAACATGCAATCCCCCATCTATCGCCTGTAGTGCAATATAATAAAGCCCAGCACAACCTGTACCAGTGTATCTCTTAGACCGAGTTTGGTGTAGTGGTTAAGTGCGTGGACTCTAATCTGGGACAACCAGGTTTGATTCCCCACTCCTCCTCTTGCACCTGGCTGGATGACCTTGGGCAAGCCATAACTCTGGCACAGTTGTTCTTGAAAAAGAGCAGTTTCTGTCAGAGTTCTCTCAGTCCCACCCACCTCACAGGGTGTCTGTTGTGGGGAGGGGAAGGGAAAGGAGTTTGTAAGCCACTCTGAGACACCTTTGGGTCGTGAAGGGCGAGGTATAAATCCAATCTCCTCTTCTTCTTTTTCTACCATGCATCTGCTTTGCTTTTTTTTTTTTTTAAGTTCATCAAGCTGGAAGCCACATTTCTACAGAAGTATACTGTGGACCAGCCAGGCATTGCAGACTGTTACATAAGAACATAAGAGAAGCCAATGTAGGATCAGGCCAAAGGCCCATCCAGTCCAACACTCTGTCACACAGTGGCCAAAAATATCAACTGCCATCAGGTGGTCCATCAGTGGGGCCAGGACACTAGAAGTGCTCCCACTATTGCCCCCCCAAGCACCAAGAATACAGAGCATCACTTGCCCCAGACTGAGAGTTCCTATTTATACCTTGTGGCTTATAGCCCTTGATGGATCTCTGCTCAATATGTTTATCTAATTCTCTCTTGAAGCCGTCCATAATTGTAGCTGCCACCACCTCCTGTGGCAGTGAATTCCAGTGAATTCCATGTGTTAATGTGTTGCCTCACAAGACTGAGATAAAATTAGGAGAAGACAACCCTGTATCCTAAACTCCTTGGAGATAAGTCAGAGGAGACAGAACAAGCTGCGCACATGGAAAGGAGTAAACACATCCAGTATGAGTGAATGTGATTCCCCACTAACAAGTATCTCCTTATATTATAAAAGCCTTTTGGAGGTGGCACTCTCCAGAACATTCAACATGCTCTGGAATTGGTTGGCGCCCTGGAGTGTCACTCACAGGGCGTCTGTCTCCCCTGGCTGCGTTGCTGCCTCCCTTGCCGTTGTCCTGCCCACAGAGGCGGCACCCGGCATCTCGGCCTCACTCTCCTTGCAGCGGGTGGATGGGATATATGCTCTGGCAGCCGGGGACCGGAGCCCAATCATGCCGCCGCCGCCATGGTCATCCTCACCCCAGTGCGAGTTGCCAACTGGCCTGCGTGTGGCTGGAAAACAGATGGGACAGGCACTCCAGCGGAGGGGGGGAGCCTGGCCCGAGCCTGCTGCCATCACCCAAGCCCGGCCACAGGTGGCCGGCCAGGCATCTGCTGAAGTGGACCAGCAGAGAAAGTCCTCCGGTGGCCCCCACATCACCTCTCCCTGCTCGCCTGCCAAGCAGGGACAGGCCTCCGAGGCCCCTGCACCAGCTTTCCTCGCTCACCCGCTGAGCCGATTGGGCAGGGACAGGCTGCCGGAGGCCCCTGTACCACTTCTCCCCACTCACCTGCCGAGCTGGGTGGGGGGAAGCCCTCTGGAGTCCCCTGCACCACCTCTCCCCGCTCGCCCACCGAGCGAGACGGGGGAGGCCTTCAGAGGCCCCCACGCCACCTCTCCCCACTCGCCTGGCAAGCAGGATGGGAGGAGCCCTCCAGAGGCCACTGCACCAGCTTTCCCCGCTCGCCCGCTGAGCTGCCTGGGTGGCGACAGGCCTCCGGAGGCCCCGCACCACCTCACCCCGGTCTCCTGTCGAGTCAGGTGGGAGGGAGCCCTCTGGAAGCCCCCACGCCACCTCTCCCCACTCACCCACTTACTGGGACAGGGGGGAGGACTCTGGAGGCTCCCACGCCACCTCTCCTCACTCACCCGCTGAGCTGCCCGGGTGGGGAAAGCCTTCTTGAGGCCCCTGCCAAGGGGAATGGATGACGCCTGGTGCCCTGGCCTGCTGGGGCCTCCGCCGACGGTGGGGTTCGGGGAGACATGAGGGGAGTCTCGAGCGGTGGGGGGGTGACATGAGGGGACCTGCCGCCAGCCGGCCTGCCTAGCGCTCATTGTCTTTCATACTTTCATATATAAGAACAAAATGTGGGAAGTAACCTTTGAAACGAAGGGAGTCAGAGGGGTGAATTCAACTATCCTCCAAGGACCCTTCCTCCAACTTCACTGGCTCTTCCTCTGACAGAAGAACCACTGAAGGAGGCAATAAAGCAGAGGAAGGCTTCAACCTTTGCTCAGTGGAGAGGTCAGGTAGGATTGGATCCATGCCGCTATGAGTGAATGGCAATTTTATGCTGAGTGTTCTATTTATTTGTTTACTACTCACAGGACGTAGGGGGGGAAATAGGGATATTTCTTCCAGAGAATGGAAACATTGTTCTCTAGCAGCCTAATCAGCAAGTGAAATCATTCCGCGATCATGTCACGATTCCCTTCAGCACTGCAATTAGTGTGGCCATGCTCTAGTGCGTGTACGTCCTAGGGCAGCAACCTGAACAGAGAAACAAGGAGCGAGCAAGCACTGCATGAACAACGGTCTGAAAGAAGATTGGAGATCAAAAATGGAAGAATCACTAACACTCCAGAAACAAAACCAGCTACTTCCTAATTCTCAGGTCGGTGGGGAAAAATTGGGTTAAGAGTATAAAGAAACAAGGCCTCTGTTAAGAAGGAGTAACTGTTTGAAACATACTTTCAGAACGCGATATTATTATCTTTGTGCATGTTATGTTTTACAATGAAAACACCTTGGTTGTAAAGAGATACAATGTATTTTTACAGGTTAGTCAAGATGGTGAGCCTAATGCTAAAGGGAGGTTAAATAGTCACTGAGAAAGGCCTTCAAGTTCAGAATAGTTTCAGTTAGGTAGGTCATCGTAAGGGGGATTTCACTGAGGTTCTCATACGCCCCACAGGGGCAGGGTATTCACTGCTCTAAGGCCCCTCTTCCCCGGCACCATTCAGCTGCCTGGCAGGGAGACTTACCAGCTGTTGTAAAATAGTCAATAATTGTTTAATACTCAGACTATTTGATGGATCTTGCTCTATTGGAAAGAAGAGAGTTCTTTGCCTTTAAAAAATCTTTATTACTAAGGGAAAAGGGTTCACGGGATTGCTACAAATTAACATGATACTAAGAGCTGCATTTCTAAGCTTCCTACAGACAAGACAAGCACACACGTAATGGAGATTTGTCTCCTTCTTCTTGACCCTAGAAAGGAAGTCACCTGAAACAAATGACCAATCTGCATCAAAGTAGAAGCTACTTTTCCCGGGCAAATCCCCCATTGGCTTGGTGCCAGGTATCCCTTCCAGGTCAGTCTAAACAATAGCAAACTAGGAATACAAGTTAACTTTATAATGACTGAATCAGACCTTGTAAACACATACATTTCCAACACCAGCAACCAACTGAGGCCTAGGCCTCTGTCACCAGCAAATGAACACTGCAAAAAGTCTCTCTTAGTGAGCTCAAAGCTTCCTCCAAAGTCAGATGAGGCAAGTCTGGCTCATCCGTGTACAGTCTGGAGCCACTGGATGTCTTTCTGAGCCCTTTTGATCGAGATGCTGATCTACAGAGAGCCTGACACCAGCACCACCCCTGGGCCACAGTGGCGCACAATGCACACTGCCTGGTCAAAGGATGTGTAGTGCACTGAGCATAAGTAGTCCAGTATCGCATCATTCACCGATTTCCCCTCTGGGTAGGACAGGTGGTAAATAAGATGATACTCACCTGGGGCCTTCTTGGGCACCCCCCCCCCCGAGGAAAACCTGCAATTAGGAATGGGGTGCTGGGAAGGGGCTAGGCACCGTCCCTTCCCAGCACTCCTTGGCTAACCACATGTTCCAACCCCATGACAGAGTGCAAATTGTCTACCTTATAGGGCCTCCTAGGCCCCTGGAATGGAATGTTAAACCCCCTGATAAACCCTGCAAGCAGGTATGACCGGCCCACCAGGCTGGGATAGAACCTCAGCCGGCCCTCCAATACCCAGACCTTAAGTAGACTGCACCCCCAGTCACGCCTTTTGTTTGACACCTGTCTAGTCTGGCACCCTACCCTGGCCACTTTAGCAGGAGTCGGAGGTTCCCATTTCCCTCGTTCCAGAGCATCCAGCCAGGACAAGAAGGCCTGCAATGCTGTCCTCGCCTTCGTCATCCGACAAGAGGACCGGTCCTGCCCGGCCGTGTGTGGCCCAGGCCACAAGCTACTTCCCCTTGGGGCCCCCTTGCCCATTCCTAGGAGCCGCCCCATTGCCTTGCTCCTAGGATCTACCAACCCAGCCCCCCAAAACACCCTGGGATGAAGCATCCACCCACGGCATCAAAAAACCCCTTTGTTGCAGTCTGTACCGCCTGCTCAGGCCAGCAGTAGCCCCTCAGGTCACAGGCGACACACAACAGGTGATGCTGGGGACAGTATGCAGGTCCTTCCGCCCACCAAGCAGATGCCCTGTTGGTGAGCCAAATGCCCACCCTCTGGGAACCAGCCCTCAAGCACTGAGTTGTGGGAAGGGCGGGGCAGCCAGCCTGAGTCTTGTATCCCTGACATGTGGATAATGTGGGTTTCCTGCCTCCCCTCAGCCCATCAAAGACATGGGGAGGGAAGAGCTAGCAAATATACCCCATTGACTCCTCTTCCCCTCTTGCGACCTGACACTGGGAGGCCTGCAACCCATGTCACAGCCCCCTCAGTCACACCGCATCACAGCTCTGCTCGGTTTGCCATGAATGCTGGGGTGACTGCAGTTTGGTGTAGTGGTTAAGTGCGCGGACTCTAATCTGGGAGAACCGGGTTTGATTCCCCACTCCTCCACTTGCACCTGGCTGGATGACCTTGGGCAAGCCATAACTCTGTCAGAGCTGTCCTTGAAAAAGAAAGAGCTCTCTCAGCCCCACCTACCTACCTGGGATGGACGTGATGTATGAGTGGCCATTAAGAGGGGCATCATTTGAATAACCTGTATCTGTGATTTTACCCTCAGTTCTGACACGGGACAGACATGACCTGGATCTTGCTTATAATGGTGGTTTTGCGTGGTGCAAAAATGGTGGTACTGCGTGGAGCTGTGGCCACTAAGGATACCATCCTGATGACGTCATCTGTTCCCTTGTTAGTTGTTGTGGAGACCACTTATGTTGTACTGAATGTTTTTAAAATGCAGTTTTAATGTTTTATGTATTGGGCATTGGCCCCATCTGTACGCCGCCCTGAGCCCGTTCGCGGGGAGGGTGGGTTATACATTTAAATAAATAAATAAACTCAATAAACTTATCACTGCCAAAGAGAGTGTTGTCGAGAGTAACTTGACCAGAGGTCTGACACCAGGTGGGGCAAAGGTGGCACCCACCCACAGAGGCTGTTTGGCTCCATGGGTGGGAAAGCCGTGATATGATCGTATAAATTACACTGCTGGTGCTAATATGGTTACCAGCTCTTGTTTGGGAAAGTCCTGGAGATTTGGGGGAGTGGAGCCAGGGGAAGCTGGGGGTTGGGGAGGGGAGGGATCTCAGATTGGGGTATAACACCCCACACTCTCTCCTCCAGAGTGGACTCTTTACAAAGCAGCCATTTTCTCCAGGGGAAATTATTTCTGTCAGAGACCGGTTGTAGTTCCAGGAGATCGCCAACCGGAGACCATTGGTGGTGTGACCTGCTGTTACCTGGATCTCACTATTTGGTCTTAGCGAAGAAGAAGAGGAGGAGGAGGAATTGGTTTTTATACGCTGCCCTTCACCACCCGAAGGAGTCTCAGAGTGGCTTACAATGGCCTTCCCTTCCCCTCCCCACAACAGACACCCTGTCAGGTAGGCGGGGCTGAGAGAGTTGTGAGAGAACGATGACTGGCTGAAAGTCACCCAGCTGGCTGCATGTGGAGGGGCGGGGAATCGAACCCAATTCTCCAGATTAGAGTCCCCCACTACACCCAACTGGCTCTCTTCAGTTAACTCAGGAGGTCTCAGTGCCATCAACAGAATCCGCATAGAACAGGAATTATCTTCGGCTACGAATTTAAAGAGAAAAAGGAAGAAGAAAAGGGAACCAAGATGGACGTGAGGAAATAGAGGAAGCAAGAAGGACAGAAGGAGGACTTATATAAAGGACCATTGCCGAAGACACAGAAATAGCATATAAACTTTGCGGAGGGGGGAGGGAGGGTAGAGGATACAATATGTACGGGAATAGGGATGTGTTTGAATGTAATGCGAAAAAAAATATAATAATAAAATAAAAAACAGAATCCGCATAGATAGCTCGCAGTTCATAATCCCTTATCACTGTAACAGCAATTAGACTTCCATTCTAGACATGACAATTACTGCTCAACAGAGGAACATTATCAAACGCATCGGTGTTTACTCAGAACCTCTATACCCAATCAGCTCGAGTTATGTTTTCTGACTTGCCAGCTATCATTAAAAAGTACTGAATGGAGGAATTGGACGTGGCCTATTCATTAATAAAACACTGTTTGCTAACTGGTTTTAATCAACATGTGCTGAGCACAGGGATATTCCCACCAGGAGATATAAAATGTTCTTTAAAACAGTAAAATTACCATAATTGACAGAACACAGATGCTGTTTAATAATCTAGCCGATTGCACTCTCGATGGGAATGCTCATTAATTCTATTTTAAGGCATTGCGTGATTCACCTGTATTTCAGATAATTAGTATTGAAAGCCAGGTAAGCAGAACGGTTAATGATGCAAGGTCTGATGACTTTGCTACTGCAGAACCAGTAGTTAAAAACTGGCCGGGCTCAGACCATCTTCTTATCTTGCAGGCAAAACAAATGGTTCTCTCTCAAAGGATCTCACCCATTGCTATAGAGGAAGTGACACTTTCCCTGATCTCGGTTTTTATCATCCCTGTTTTTCCCTATGAAGCGGTACAATCCAGCGTGCTACATCTATAAGCAGATATTGGTACATTATCTATGAAGAGGGATAAGCCATGGCATCCATAATGGTTGACTGACTGACTGAATGAATCCAGCAATCCATCAAGGGATGGAACGAAGACTTGTTTCACTCGGGGCCAAATGATACATCTTGCCAAGACGGCTTGTGGTTTCTTACCCCCACCCGCTCAAGTGTACAAGCAATAATAGAATAAAAGTACAGATATACATTTCTAAATAAAGATGCAAAAATACAAGGATGGTTGCCCAAGCCACCACAAATCCAGTTTAATCTATTTTGACTTGAGCTACTCCATGCTTTGAAGGGTAGCACCAGGATCTTTCTGATATCCTTCTTGTCCAAAAAGTCTCCCTGGAATCTGAAACTCCACATGACCTGACCTTGTTTCTGAAGTGGAACTGAGTAATCAGGAATCTTAATAACATAAGAACATAAGAACATAAGAGACGCCAATGTTGGATCAGGCCAAAGGCCCATCCAGTCCAACACTCTGTGTCACATAGTGGCCAGAAATACCAGTGCCATCAGGAGGTCCACCAGTGGGGCCAGGACATTAGAAACCACATTGGATCAGGCCAGTGGCCCATCCAGCCCATCACTCTGTGTCACACAGTTCCCCAAAATACCAGGTGCCATGAGGAGGTCCACCAGAGGGGCCAGAACTCCAGAGGCCCTCCCACTGTTGCCTCCCAAGCACCAAGAAGACAGAGCACCACTGCTCCATCTTCCATTATTCCTTTTTTTTTTTTTTAGTTTCTGAACTTTGTTACAGAGCACTATTTCACAGAGTGCAGCACTGCGGCCTCCTGGGCGCCTAGGCTCATTTGTATCATGCCCCCTCCCAAATTACGGATCTGCGCAGACACATGTTAAAAGAAAAGCAATCCAGAGGGGATCACACATACAGGGGCATCAAGGTCCTTTTTGCATGGTGGGTTACCAGTGAACAGCAGCACAAGCACACCTCTCTAAAGCATTGCTCCAAAAGAGAATCTTGATGCAATTATGCACCAGTTATTTTATCATTTCATATATGTAGAGTAACAATAGAGGATATAAAATGGGGGTCTCCAATCTTTTTGAGCCAGTGGGAACCTTCGGAATTGTGATGCAGCATGGTGGGCACAGTCCCAAAATGGCTACCATAGGGAGTAGAAGGAGGAGGAGAAGAAGAAGGAGAAGATGCAATTATGCACCAGTTATTTTATCATTTCATATATGTAGAGTTACAATAGAGGATATAACATGGGGGTCTCCAATCTTTTTGAGCCAGTGGGAACCTTCGGAATTGTGATGCAGCATGGTGGGCACAGTCCCAAAATGGCTACCATAGGGAGTAGAAGGAGGAGGAGAAGAAGATTGGATTTATAGATTGGATTTATACCCCACCCTTCACTCAGAGTCTCAGAGTGGCTTACAAACTCCTTTCCCTTCCCCTCCCCACAACAGACACCCTGTGAGGCGGGTGGGGCTAAGAGAGCTCTCTGAAGAACTGCCCTTGAGAGAACAGCTCTGAGAGAACTTATGACTGACCCAAGGTCACACCAGCAGCTGCATGTGGAGGAGGAGTGGGGAATCAAATCTGGTTCTCCCATATTAGAGTTAGCGCTCCTCACCACGACACCAAACTGGCTCTCATACACCAATATGCCTGCTGCAGCTCACTTTCAATCACACAGTGAGGATCCTAGTGCCACGGTAACAGCAACATTTTTAAAACTCTGCACTCTCTCTCTCTCTCTTTTTTTTTTTGGTCCCCCGAAGGGGAATTTTTTTATTTTTGCATTTTCTACACACTTGTCCTACATAAATTATAACACTCCTACTAATACAAGGTGAATACCTTGCCTCTTGGAGAGACTGATAAGAATCAACAATCATGAAGAATAGATTTTTGTAAAATAATAGATCTGAGAAATTTGCCAATGAACTGTGAAAGATGACATCCGTAAAGCCATGTATAAATCCAGTTACATTTTCTCAGCTAGCCTCTATGGATGAAATTTCCAACCATTCAAGAACTTTTTTTTTTTTTTTACACACTACACACTACACACTACATATATATGGAATGGGGAAAGGAATACTAATGGTCTATCACTATTACTATGGGAAATGGGTCAGGGAATTCTAGATACATATAATCTACTAGATAGGGGAAGGAAAAACTAGAATTCTATTCTAAATCTCCTACTGGATATGGGGAAGGGATAAAGACTAATACAAATCACGATCTGAAGAGCTTAAAAATAGATCTTTTTAACCTATTAGTAATGGTTATACAGAGATTAGTTAGATTATAAAAAGTATAAAGTTATTAGCTTAGCACAACTACTGCCCTTAGCACTCATGCTTTAGTTTTAGAGTCTTTGCCTCTAAGATTTCATTGTTTTCTGCAGTTTGGTAGCGGCCTCTCCTTTCTCCGATTCAGATGAGTCTGATGATGAGGAGATTTGGCTTGTTGAGTCCTGTGAGTAGGACTCCTCTTCTTCTTCCTCTGCATCCATTTTTAGATTCTTTTCCTTCTGCTTCTTTTTTACATTAAACATTTGATCCATAAATATTTCCGCTTTTGGAACAGAGTCAATTTTATATTTTTTCCCCTGGTAACTAAAACTCAACCCTTCTGGAAATAGCCATCTATACGATATTCCTTTTTTTTTTTTTGCAGAGAGAGAGTAAGCATCCTGTATAGTTTCCTCCTTTTTCTTACTTGAATGGGATGCCTTTCAAAAATTTTATCTCTTCATTCTTGATTTTTAAGGATTTCCCCATTGTT
>NW_015169278.1:66773-80364 GCF_001447785.1 Gekko japonicus
AAAACAAAGCAAAAGTTATACGTTTTAATTCCGCTTCGTATATTTTAGCAGCTTTTGCATTCGCTTAACTTCTTATGCGCTTGGTTTGGCTCAAAGTCTCTTTATTTTTGCTTTAAAACTGTTTTTTAGAGTTTACTCCTATGGGGGGGCTTGAAATCTCCTCCCCCCATGCTTCAAACTTAGGCGCTTCCAATTACTACCAAGGCTTCATTCACTTATTTTTCACCTGAGCTTTGCTTAACTCGCCGTTTGTAGCCTTGGAGATCTTTTGGAAGTCTTTTTTAGAAGTTTGGTCATGATTGCTTGCTCTGGCAGTTGTCTCTGAGCACCATGATGGCTCCGCGGCGACGGTACCTATCAGGGAAGAAGGTGAGCCTCAATTCCTTGGGCGTCCCCTTGGAAGAGGCTCTCCTCAGCTCCCCAGGCTGGGGGTCTCTTACAAAGACCCTGGGGGGGGGGTTCCGGGATGAACTCAAACCCCTCCCGGCAGCCGGGTCTTGGCACGTCTCCATCCGAGCGAGGCGAGACACGTCCGAGTGGTGAAATGCTTAAACCGGAAGTCTCCAAAACTCTGCACTCTCCAATGGCCAGTCAGAAGCCTCCCTGGGGAACAGCCTCAGCTGACCCCACCCACCCACTGTCTAAAAACTCTTGGCGGGCAACAGAAAAGATGTTAGTGAGTAGCAGGGTGCCCACAGGCACAGCATTGGAGACCCCAGTATAAAAGGTGCAGCAAACTGGGCATGCTGGGGACTGTGACTCAAGGGGAGGAGGATTTCCTGTCTCTCTCCCCCCCATACACACCATTTTCAAGAGCCAATGTGGCCTCATCAGTAAGTTAGAGCTGAGTAATATTCCAGAACAATAAAAGAGTTGAACAGGAAACAGCTATTCCTCACTATATCAGAACTCTTTATATATATATATACACACACATACACACACACACACACACTTAACTCTCTGCTATGCAAATATATTACTTTCTGCATCTCTGACAGATGCGTCAGCCTCACAAAGGTCCTCGTTGACATCACTCATTTCCCTGTAGAGGCCACATTTTCAGAGGTAATGGGTTTCCCTGCCCCCACCATTCCTTTCTGGCAACACAGTCTTGGATTAAAATCAGTCTTCCTGTAACAATGCTGTTGGCATGCTTTGAAACGACTGACCTTATCCCTTTGCTCAGAAGGAAAAGAAACACTTTCATGAATCCTTTAAAAAAAAAAAATTCTTACAAAACTTTACAGAAAAATAATCTATCAGACAAAAAGTCTCATTTCTAGAAACTTTCACCTGCTTATCAACTGATGAAAAATAAATGGGAAGGGGGGGGAATTACTCATTACGATCTTTATGAGAGGGGGTAATAGGGTTGCTAGGCAACCAGTGGGAGATGGGAGGGACTTACCAGGAGCAGGAGGGAGGCCCAGTTGATGTCCAGCGACATGCCTATATCACTGACCATGTGACCCAGAAGTGACGTCATCACATCAGAGGTGTTGGAGCAACACTCTGGTATTTGGGCAAAAAGTCTATGGTAAATTTGGCTTCTCCCATAAAGTTTCCCCCCCTAAATACCAGTGCACTCCCCTGATGTTTCTGATATGATGTCACTTCCGGGTCACATGGGCATTGACATAGACATGTTGCTGTACATTGGCTGGACCTCCTTATTCTGGGGGATAAGTTCCTCTCACTTGTCAGCTGATTGATGTGGTGGTGGGGGATTGCGGTGGGGGAGCCCCACCTCCACTGGGGGGTCTGGCAACCCTAGAGGGGAAAAATCACTCACTACTTAATATGGACAATTTAAGGTATTTTTTCATCTCCAGAAAGCTACAGCCATTGCCTGCCTTTGCACTTCTGCAAGCCAGGTCCTAGCTGTGCCCTGTGGCAATTCTCAGATCTGGGCCACATCAGTCTGGGACTAGAAGAGAGGAAAACTGCCTCTCCCACTGCCAATGCAAGTTAAGCCCCCACTCTGTATCAGAAGCAGGGGCCCACCCCAAAGAGTCATTAAAATGGCTTGACTTTACAACCATCCTGCTATTTAACACTGGTTAACATTCTTTTTAAAAAAATTATCCTGCATCTGGCTGCGTGGTTGAGCAAGTACAAACAGGCCGGGGGGTTGCCAACTTCGGGCTGGGAAATTCCTAGAGATCTGGGAGCAGATCCTGGAGACAAACAGGCTTGGGGAGAAGAAGCAGAAGAAACAGAAACAGAAACAGAAGCAGAAGCAGAAGCAGCAGCAGCAGCAGCAGCAGCAGCAGCAGCAGCAGCAGAAGAAGAAGAAGAAGAAGAAGAAGAAGAAGAAGAAGAAGAGTTGTTTTTATACCCTGCCATTTTATACCCTACCATTTCAAAGCATCTTACAATCACCTTCCCTTCCTCTCCCCACAACAGACACCTTGTGAGGTGGGTGGGGCTGAGAGAGCTCCGAGAGAACCGCCTGACTCTTGAGAGATCAGCTCTGAGAGAACTGTGACTGGCCCAAGGTCACCCAACTGGCTGGATGTGGAGGAGTGGGGAATCAAACCCAGTTCTCCAGAGTAGAGTCCGCTACTCTTAACCACTACACAAAACTCTATCATTGCTGCAAGAGAGAGATCAGCAGGGATAGGAAGCCATAGAGTTCACCTTTCTGTGCAGCCACGGAAGCATTAGGGTTGTTAACCTCCAAGTGGTGGCTGAAGATCTCCTGGGATCACAGCCAGAGTTCCCTCTAATGTGTGCTAGCCTGGGCTGGTGCGCTTTCCCACCGACCCCCAGAGCAGAGCTCATTAGCTCAGCGCAGGGGTCCTCATGGGTTGGCCCCATCCCTTCAGCCTGGGACCTGCAGGACCTGTAAAAGGAGGCGCTGGCGCCAGCAGTCTATGCCCTCACCGCCCAAGAGGTCTGCCTCCCACGAGCTGTGGCCGCCCACTGCCTGGCTTGCATAGTCACCTGCCTCCTGCTGCCCCAGCCCGCCACAGGACGACAGAACAGAGGTGAGTCACCCTCTCCACTTTCTCCCCCTGGGCAGCCAGCACTGTTCTGCGTGTGGATGCGTGCTGCGGGGCCTGGTGACATCGGACCCAGGGATGGAGGGGTGGGGGGAGGCCGTGCTCATCCTCCTTCCTCCCCCTTGGCAATGTGTTTGAGGCAACAGTGCCTTTAAGATCAACAAAGGTCTTTTCTGCACTTGGATCTCATCCCTGGTTTTATCAGAGTTCAACTCGGGACACAATACCTTGCATTTATCCCTGGTTATAACAGCATCCGTTTATCCCGGGACAAGTGTGGGGCAAAAACGGGGTGACATCAGTGTAATGTGGAAACAAACAAAAAAAAATGCCCTGAGACTCAAGCGTAGTGTAGAATGTAAGTTCAGGGACAGGGGTGAACCAGGATTTAAGGTCTAGTGTGGAATGACCCAAAGTTTTATTTCTTCGGTGTGTGTGTTTGTGTGTTGGAGGTGGGGGGGCTTGCATGCCCTCCCCCTCCCCGGCAAGTTGCCAATGTTCCCTCTAAGCTGTGGAGTCTTGTGAGCAAAAATTCTACTTTGTGAGCTACTGGCATTAAAGTTGTGAGCGAGCAATTTGGCTGCTGCATAAATTAGTTCACTCTGGAGCCATCCTTCCTGAGCGAAGACAAAAATATGTGTGCCAGAGGCTAAAAAACTGTGAGCTAGCTCACACTAACTCAGCTTAGAGGGAACACTGTCGGCAACCCATTTGAGCCAGTAGTGCCTTTAAGACCAACAAAGTTTTACTTCTCCCTCTCGGTCGCCTTTACAGCTGCAAAGGTACAGGGCGGCAAAAGGCAGCATTATGACTTCTGGCTCTTTCAGATCATTTTTGGCTCATCTGCTCCTAGTTCATTGCTGATAAGCTATAGACAGGACACCAACAGGCCACACTGCAAATGGGGGCGGTTGATTGTTTTGTCTAAGGTGCCCTTTGCCGTTGCTCAGTACAAAGCGAAGAAGACTTATTTTTACATTGAGCTCTAAATTATTTTACTTCCATTATTACCCCTTTCAATGTTCTCTCTGCTTCCACATGCATTTGCATCTTGGAGTGGGGATGCTGCTGTGCAGGACTGATACTAAAATCTGTGGCACATGTGGACACATTCTGCCAGTATACAAAACCTGTGCTGCAATAGCTCAGATTAGTGGTACTCTTGAAGCAAACAGCTGGGAGAGTTGTTGAACTCAATAGGTTTAAAAGTGTGTAATTCTGTTCAGGATTTTTACTGTTAAATTAATTACCTCTCATGTCACTAAACAGTATCATTAATAAACCAAGGTTTTTTGTCACCGGTGAGGAGTTGAGGTTTAAGGTCCACAGTCCATCTAGTGCCAGAGATCCATCATTGCTGCGCCCTATTTCCATAAAGGCAATATTTACCTCTACCAACCCAGATAAATATCTCTTATTAATCTCGCAATTTGTACTCAATTTTTGAAACTCCAGACACACTTTTAGATATTTCCATTCTACGTGTCTTTTAGAATTTTGTTGAAACTGATCTGTCTGCGTCTGGAGGAGAGACCTGGAAAACTGAAGTGTTCCAAATTCAGCGCTGTTTCTAAACCGATTAAAAAGAAGAAGAAGTCAGCTGGTTCGCAATTTTAAGCTAGCACCATTTTTGGCTCACAGGGTAAAAAAATTTTCTCACGAGACCACGCACCTTAGAGGGAACATGGATTACAACCAATCTCCAGGTGACAGAGACCAATGCCCCTGGAGAAAATGGCCACTTTGAAAGGTGAACTCTATGGCATTTCACCCCATTGAAGTCCCCAAATCCCATCCTCCTCTGGCTCCACCCCCAAAAGTAAAGTAGATCATTAAATATCTGTTGCTTTTTCAAAGTAGTATACTCAGTAGCATTACTTCGGGCGTAAATGGAATTGTACATCCCAATATCTTCTGCATTATTGCATGAATCCATCTCCAGTATCGCTTAGTTACATTACAATGCCACCACATATGATAAAAGGATCCTGTACTAGATAAACACTTCCAACATTTGTTAGAACACTTACTATTCCCTTTAGCTATTCTATCAGGTGTTCTATACCTTCTGTAAAACATCTTATACATATTCTCTTTTTTTAAAAAAGTCAATCCTAAAGGAAATCAACCCTGACTGTTCCCTGGAAGGCCAGATACTGAAGGTGAAGCTCAAAGACTTTGGCCACCGAAAGAGAAGGGAGCACTCACTGGAGAAGACCCTGATGCTGGGAAAGATTGAAGGTCAAAGAAGAAGAGGACAGCAAAGGATGAGATGGTCAGACAGTGTTATCAAGGCAACGGACATGAAATTAAGCAAACTCAAGAGCACGATGGAAGACAGGAGGGCCTGGCGTGATGTGGTCCATGGGGTCGCGAAGAGTCAGACTTGGCTGTGTGACTGAACAACAACAACAACATGAACTCATTAGGTGTCTTTAAGAAAGACACTCCCACTTAGCCTTAGGCCCCACCCATCTGCAAGACAGGGAGAATAACATTGAGTGCCTTTAAAATGGTTATAAGGATTACGAGAGAATCTGTGTATGCCAAGAACTTTGAAAATATGATGAAAATTTTCTGTGTTATTATTAGTATTACCTAGACTACGGACACTAATATGTCACCTATAGCTATGCCCTTCTCTGAAACCCTGCATTAATACATTGTAAGTCTGAATCCAGCCACCTTCATAGTTATCTACATGCTTGTGTCCTTGCCCCATCTTGCCTCTAGCAATTCTTCATCAGACACCCCAAGGTACTGTTGGCAGGTCCCCCCTGGCTACCAGTGGGGAGCTAGGGGGTACGGTTGCTAGCTCCAAGTTTGGAATCTCATGGGGATTTGGGGGTGGAGCTTGGAGAGGACGGGGACCTCAGTGGGGTACAATGTCATGGAGTCCGCTCTCTGAAGCATCCATTTTCTCCTGGGGAAATGATCTCTGTAGTCTGGAGATAATCTGTAACTCTGAGGGATCCTCTGGTCCCACCAGGAGGCTGGCATCCCTAACCCAAAGGTTTCCCCAAGGCAAATGCCTTTTGATCATTGTTCAGAGAAAAGTCTACATTTAGGAACTGTAGGTGTTCTTCCTCCAACTTCAGGCCATTGTTCATAGTTGGTGCAAGACTTTAGAAACTCCTTGAACCAGAAAGTTCAATGCACACCCACAAATCCTCCTTTGAAAATCCGGATCAACCTAGATCAGACATCAGCCTGAAAAGGAGATTTTTGTTTCAACGAGCTCTTATTGTTGCCCCCCTGCAGTTGCCTTGTGGCCTGGAGTCACTCCAGAAAGGGGGGAAAAAGCAGAGGGGTTCTCTCAGATTAGGTAACCTTTCTGAATAGTTCAGCCCCACTGCGGTGCTACAGCCTTCAGCCGTAAAAAACTTTGATGTAGACACCTGCAGAGATTTTTAAGTGAATCGAGGCTAGAAGAGTCCGTGTACGGCTTAATTTCGTACTCCGAAGACTATCGCCGCGGATGCACTTCCCGTGTATTGCTCTAAGGTTAATTTCTTGTTCTGTTTCACTCACTCATCAAACTAATGGGAAAGCATGTATAAGTGGACTAAGAGGGAACGGGTACAGTTTCACCGACTTATTTCTCCTTTGGGATGAATTAAAAAAGAAATTAACAAACCAAACAGATGGTATAATCTACTGCTGGTGAAATGATATAAATAGCAGTTGTGTGTGGGGGGAGAACCTCTTCCTGGAAGTCCAGACTGAAAGGTAAAACAGAAGCCCAGGGGTACCTTAACCAGTAACGTTTATTCCAAAATAAGTTTTGGTGGTTAGTGAAAGGTTAGGCTGGAATATGGGGAGGGGGCCATAGCTCAGTGGCAGATCATCTGCTTGGTGTGCAGAAGGTCTCAGGTTCAATCCCCGGCACCTCCAGTTCAAGGACCAGGCAGCAGGTGATTTGGAAGACCTCTGCCCGAGACCCTGGAGAGCCGCTGCCAGTCTGAGTAGACAAGACCGACTTTGATGGGCCAAGGTTCTGTTTCAGTATAAGGCAGCTTCACTTGTTCTATTAGTGAAAGCTTAAAGGTAAAGGTAAATTAGTTCCCTTGCTCGAAAGCCAGTCGAATCCGACTCTAGGGTTGCGGTGCTCATCTCCGTTTCAAAGCCGAGGAGCCAGCGCTGTCCGAAGACGTTTCTGTGGTCACGTGGCCGGACACCGAGGTGCACGGAACGCTGTTACCTTCCCACCGAAGTGGTACCTATTTATCTACTTGAAATTTCTTGCTTTCGAACGGCTAGGTTGGCAGGAGCTGGAACTAGAGACCAGAGCTCACTCCATCATGTGGCACCCGGGTCTCAAACTGCTGAACAACCGACCTTCCACAGCCTGCAGTTCAGCGTCTTAACCACTTGAGCCACCACAGCTCCAGTGAAAGCTTATGGTAGCCTTTATTGTTATTCTTTAAGATACCACTAGTCCTTCCCCTTGATGAGCCTGCAAGCAACCTTTGTAGTTCTTACATAGGCTGGTAGGTGCAGCTGCAAAATGGTTGGCATGGGAGGCTGAGCCAGCCGTACAGTAGTCACCACAATGTGCCTTGTTCTGCTGTGGCAGCTGTTGCCAAAGCAACGCTTTTTAAAATGTACACAACCAATCAAATATGCAACGGCCAATCAGAAGCCTTGCTGGACATAATAATAATTATTATTATTTCCATTTATTAATCGCTTTCCCCAGTGGGCTCAAAGCGATGTACAGTTACTCATTATAGACAAGGGACTAACAATGTTTGTAGGGGAAAGGGAAGACAACATATATTCATTTAATTGCACACACTGTCACTGCCCGGTGTAGACATCTTCTGGCTTGGCTCCGTCATTTTCCGCACGGCTGCTTGTCGACCTGGCTTCAGGACCCGTATGTCAATCGCCACACTGCCACCGTCTGGCCGGAACATCCACTGCAGGGATTCTTCGTAGATGAGAAGTTCTTTCGCCTTTTTCCGAACCTCATCCAGGACGTCCGACCATTAGCTAACACCCTCCCACAAGGGAGATTGGCGTGCCCATCCTCTCTAAGGAGTGGTTCCCATTTTATCTACTCACTGAAGCTTTCGAATTGCTGGGTGGATGATGAGCTGGGGACAACAGGCTGACTGCTCACACCAGCGCGGGGCTCAAACTAACACAGTTCAGATGTTAAGACAGTGGGATTAATGGGGCCCTGCCCTCTTTCTAAAAATATAGGCGAAGGGTGCCAGGAACAGGGTCAACAGGAACCATGTCAGGGACCCTGAGATAAAATATTTATCTTTCCCTACATTCCGTACTGATACCTGCTGCTTTATCGTCACTATCTTCATACGGAAGTAACGAAGTTGTTGATTTCAGACAGAGAAGGAGGTCACCCGGAGCAGTGACTCACAGATGTGCATTACATCCAGTTTCAATGGGTGATTCTGTTGTGTCTGCATTGGCAAAACATGTCTTGTGGCACCATCAAGATGGATAAATGTACTGTGACAGAGGTCTTTTGTGATACAGATGTTTGATGTTTGAAGTAGAACAAAAGTTGAGTCCAGTGGCACCTTTATGACCAATAAAGTTTTATTCAAGGTATTAGCTTTTGTGTGCATGCACACTTCTTCAGATGCCCACCTGAAACTACCATTTATTTGGTTACTTTGACACAACTAACGAACCATTCTCTGTGCTGATTCTTCATTTCTTGTCTGTATATTTTTTACAGTAATAGCTAACTTGCTGGTTAAATGCTTTCTCTCCCTTTCACCTTTTGTGTGTGTGTGCGTGTGTGAAATCGACTATGCCAAAAGAAGGAGTTGTGTATACATGAGAACTGAACCTGTGAAGCACTGGTAAAATTTGTGTTTTGACTGTGCACATGCAGGGAAAGTTTGTCACCACAGACCAAGTACAGGGACTGATTTGGGTAGCACTATGATGTGTGGTTCACAGGTTCACACCTTGCATCTAACCTATTGATAGACAGCATGTGAATTAAAACTGGATCTATGCTGCAAGATAAAGACTTTCTAACCTTGTTAGAAAGCCTTACGGATCTCTGAAGCACTACTCCAAACGTCACTATCAGTGCACATCACTATCAGTGCACATCACTATCAGTACAATCCAATGCAGAGGTACTACGGCTTAAGGGCATTGTGCTCCAGATGACTCATCTGGTATAACATGAGATGACCTCGGGCAATGTCAGAAGTTTTAGCTCAGTGATTGCTGATTCACATAAGCAAGCTTCGGCTTCCTGCTGCAGTGACCAATGCGCTTGAAACATCCCTAAATGATTCCTTTTTAAATAATTATACACTGGGATATTCAGACCTCTTAGCAGGGGCCACCGCTTTTACAATTTGTTTCCACCGTCTAAGGGGAGGGGAAATTAAAAATAGCCAAGATTGGTCTCCGATGTAATTTTGTTCAGGGAAGCATAAAATTATCTTCTGCAATTCTCTGAGGAATGGGCTACTGGGAACCAAGAAAATAGCATTGCTTTCAGCTGCATCTGCAGTCGTACTTACAAAAGCTTAAAGTAAAACCAAGCAGTTTTCAGATCCATGAATCAAAGAGTATACAGGTCTCAAGTCACACTGAGAGGAGAATTTATAATAGTATGAACTGCAAATCAATATATATAGAATTCTGATAATGAAAATATAACTATAGTGAAGACAAATAGTAGGAGGGAAAGTGGACAAAAACCAAAACTGAAATTAGGGGCTCCGTGTGTACACACGTGGATGTGAGAAGCTTTGAATGAGAGCAGGAGATTCATAATTTGATTACTGTTTATAAAATATAAATGATGGGGAAGAAATGAGAAACTGAAAACTCCTTCTCGCATACCAGGAATTAGGTAGAAATTGGCTGTAGACTCAAGTCAGTTAAAGGAAGTCCTTTTCACGTGACACATAATTGTGTAAAGTGCTGTCAAGTCCCAGTCAACTTATGGTGACTCCGGCAAGGAGCTTTCAAGGCAAAGTGAGAAGCAGAGGAGGTTGGCCATGGCCTTCCTCCGCAGAGCCTTCCTTCCAAATACCGACCCTGCCTAGCTTTCGAGATCCGATCAGATAGAGCTATGCCATGCTGCCTTCCCTCGAACACCTAATTAAATAATGGAATTCACTGCTACACGATGCGGTGATGTCCACTAGCCAAGATGGCCTGAGAAATGATTGTACAGATCCACGGAGGGGAGAAAACTGCTCTGTGGTGATAGGATTTTCAAGACAAAGGAGCAGCAGAGATGGTTTGTCGTTGCCTGCCTCTGTGTAGCACCTGTGGACGTCCAGGGGTGTGTGTGTCCCCCATCCAAGTACTAACCAGGGCTGGCCCTGCTTAGCTTCTGAGACCAGATAAGATTTATTTATTCATTCCATTTATACCCTGCCTTACCTGCCAAAGCAGGCTCAGGGCAGCTTACATAAAAGGTTAAAACAAGTTAAAAACATGAAACATTTATAAGATATACATACAAAGACAATGAAAACCGGTTTCATTATTAGCTGTAGTGGGCAACAATCAGCAGTAATTATAGGACTGTTGTCAAAGTCCCGTAATATATTTCAAGTTGTAGCGGCGCGGCACAGGCCGCCAATGGCGCTTCCCAGGGCACAGGGTCATACACCTCTGCTGAACTATGAGGTGTGGCTCCTCAGTCAAATGGGCGGTGGAAGGGCTCCGTCTTGCAGTTGTAGCGGCACTGCACAGGCCGCCAATGGCACTTCCCAGGGCACAGGGTCGTACACCTCTGCTGAACTATGAGGTGTGGCTCCTCAGTCGAGTGGCCTGTGGAAGGGCTCCGTCTTGCAGGCCCTGCGGAATTGTCATAAATCCTGCAGGGCCCTGACTGGAATAGTCTGGGCCATCCAGGGCAGGCCAAAGGCGGAGAGAAAATGAGTGGCCCAAGGTCACCCAGTGAGTTTCATGGCACAGCAGGGGTCTTGAAGCTGAAACTCACAGATCCTAGTTTAACTGGACAAGACATCTGTATACTAGACAGGTTGAGGTTCCCCTAACCTGACTTCCATTCCCCGTAGCCAAACAGGAGGGGATATATTTTTCCAAGGACCACGCAGGGGGAGGAAGGGCTTTGGATTCCACCTGCACAGTTTCCCCAGTCTGAAACATCCACTGGAGAGCAAGATGCTTTCAGACCAATGGTTGTGATGTAGGTTTGATCGCCATCACTGAAGGGTTAAGTTTACCGTTTTAATCTTGATTTTACTGTTTTATATTAACGTAACCCGCCCTGAACCCGCTTGCGGAAAAGGCGATAGAAATTGAACCAAATAATTAAATGAACAAGATGTCCAGGGGATAAGCTTTTGGGAGTCAAAGCTCCCTGATGAAGATATCTTGCTCTTCTAAGGCAGGCCATCATGGCCAGCACTTGACACTGTCCACAGGGAGTAGATCTTTTTCCCTGTTGAAGGGCTCTATATGAACTGAACAGTGCAGTGTGGACTATTGTTGGGTTTCTTCAGTATTCGCATCAGGGAGGATCAGTTAAAGACTGCAGAGAACCAGGCTAGTGATGTCTAGTTAACGGTTGCCAGACTTTTCCCACATCTCCAAGTATTTCTTTCTAGGGTCAACCCTTGATTGCACCAGGATATTTTTGGATCTTTTCAGATGAGTAATTGCTAACAGAAGATAGATCCATGCTTGAAAGGAGACAGATAGTGTGTAAGAACAAGGTCTCAGTTGATTACTCTTAGCACTCCACAATAAAAAAGATACATTTACAAATCTGGCTCAAGTGGTTAAGACGCTGAACTGCAGGCTGTGGAAGGTCGGTAGTTCAGCAGTTCGAGACCCGGGTGCCGCATGACGGAGTGAGCTCCCGTCTCTAGTTCCAGCTTCTGCCAACCTAGCAGTTCAAAAATGTCACAATTGCCCTGGTGGGGCGGGCTAGGCAAGGCACAGAGTATCCAAAAACACAGGCTGAGGTCAGAGCACCAGGTAGGCAGAGAAACAAAAGCGTAATCCAAAATACCAGGTCACTTGCACAGTATAAGTTTTACCGGAGATTGGCAGTCTGAGTTGTAAAGCCGAAAGTCGTTGTTCAGAGTCAAGTTACACATTCCAAGGTCAGGGAGCCAGAAGTCCAGAGTCAAAAAGCTGAGGGAATCATGCAGAAAGTCAGGAAACAAGATGCAAGGTCCGAGGTGCAGTGATTCAATCATGTGATCAGTTGCCAGCACAAGGTAGGTAGTGAAGAGGGCTTCCTTAAAAGCCCATTCCCTGGGCGATTTCTCACTAGAGCTGCCTCGCAGCACAGCGCCGTTTGCCTCAACACAAACATGTCAATTTCACACCCGAGGCTGCGGGGCTGCATTTGACTCAGAGCTTCACCCGATTTCCTCCGCAGTTTCGTGATCCTGGTTTTTGAGGATCATGAAACTGCGGAGGAAATCGGGTCTAGTGAGAAATCACCCCCTGTGTTCCTAATTGCCGGCTGATTACAGAGTCCTGGCTCCAGGTAATACTCTGGACTCAGAGGACACCTCCCATGCATGCATGCTTCCCTGCGCCGGGTTGTCAAATCCCGTCTCCTTTGCTCTCATAAACGAGCTACAGGTGGAGAGGAATCAGGGGGTGAGGAGCTTGTGCTCGGCTCTGCAGGAGCGGCTCCAGGTGTGAACCCTTCTGGCAGTCGTTGTTCATCCTCTGCAAAACTTACGTCAGCAAGTAGATAAATAGGTACCACTTCGGTGGGAAGGTAACAGCGTTCCGTGCGCCTTGGTGTTTAGTCATGCCGGCCACATGACCACGGAAACGTCTTCGGACAGCGCTGGCTCTTCGGCTTTGAAACGGAGATGAGCACTGCAACCCTAGAGTCAGATTCGACTGGCTTTTGAGCAAGGGAACCTTTACCTTTACCTCCAACTTTGCCATATTTATTTGCTTCACTGTTTTACCCTGGAATCAAATCCAAACGATAATGACCTTATAAACTTAGCTTGTTATTCCTGTTTACATCTGTTAAAACAGCTTCATTATGTGTTATGCTGACTTGCTGCTCAACCTCTGCCTTATATGTATGGACTGGTAAATTCCATTTTATTGTATCTGAGGAAGTGTGTATGCACACGAAAGCTCATATCTTGAATAAAAATCTGTTGGTCTTAAAAGGGCCACACTGTTAACATTTTTCTCCCTCATATGACAGAACAATTATTCACAAGCAGGGGTCTTTTTGTAGAAAAAGAGCTGCCGGAGCTCATTAGCATAACTCATTAGCATATGCCACACCCCCTGAGAAGTAGAGCGGCAGAGGGAGGGTTGGGGCTTCGTTCTCGCTGCTCCAGGAGCAGCGAGAATGAAGGGGGGGTTCTGGCCTTTGCTCTTGCTGCTCAGGAGCTCCTGAGCGGTGAGAGCAAAGGCAGAGGGACGCTGGGGGCTTCATTCTCGCTGTTCCGGGCTCCGGAGGCAGCGAGAACGAAGGGGGGGGTTTCTGGCCTTTGCTCTCGCCACTCAGAAGTTCCTGAGTGGCGAGAGCAAAGGCAGAGGGATGCTGGGGGCTTCGTTCTCACTGCTCCAGGCTCCAGAGGCAGGGAGAACGAAGGGGGGGGGGTCTGGGC
>NW_015169278.1:81038-90622 GCF_001447785.1 Gekko japonicus
GGGAAACGAGGGGGGGAAGGTGGGCCCTCCTCCCGGTTGCTGCACGCAGCTGGGAGGGAGCATCTATGGGGTGGGGGGGGAGGAAGGCAAGGCAGCTACTTACCCTCCTGCTTCGTCCTCATTCTCCACCAGAATGAGGATCGAAGCAGAGGGCTGTGTGAAGAAGGGGGCGGGGCTTCACCACGTGACCGCCCTGCCCCCCGGAGGTTCTCTCTCGGAGCACCGTACCAGAGCGCTCCCCCTTGATGAGACCTCTGTTCACAAGTCATTGTGGAGCAACTGTCCCAAAAGCACCCACTAGCCTGTGGTGTGCCTCAAGGGGTGGTGCTTTCCCGGATGTTATTGAAACATCTATATGTGCCCCCTTGTCCAAATTGCCTGGAGGCATGGGCTGGGTTGTCACCAATATGCGGACGACACCCAGCTCTACCTGTTGTTGGGTCGCCAGTCTGACTCCAGACTGGAAGAACTTGGCCTGGCGTTGAAAGCCATGGCTGGTTGGCTTAAACTGAGCTGATTGAAATGGAATCTGATGAAGACAGAGGTCCTGTGCCTGAGTCGGAGCAGCCCAAGGGTAGGGATCCCACTCCCGACCTTTGACAGGGCACCGTTGGTGCCAGCGCCGGAGGTTAGGAGTTTGGGAGTGCTCCTAGACACCTCCTTAATGATGGAGGCACAGGTAGCAGCCACTGCAAAGTCAGCTTTTTATCATCTTCAGCTGATCAAGCAGCTGGCTCCCTTCCTTGAATGCAATGACCTGGCAACAGTGGTCCATGTAATGCTCTCTACATGGGGCTGCCCTTATCCCAAATCCGGAAGCTGCAGCTAGTGCAGAATGCAGTGGCCAGGCTGCTGTTGGGCCTCCCTAAACGGGACCACATTCGGCCTGCGCTAAAAGCACTGCACTGGCTGCCTATAGCCTACCGAATTCAGTTCAAGGTGCTCGTTCTTACCTTTAAAGCCCTATATGGTCAGGGTCCTACATATCTAATGGACCGCCTTTCCCCACATGTTCCCCAGAGAGCATTACGATCGGGGTCCCTAAACCACCTGGCTGTACCGGGCCCCAGTGAATCCAGGCTGGCTGCAACAAGGGCCAGGGCTTTTTCAGTGGTGGCTCCACACTGGTAGAACAAGTTCCCGGAAGACATCAGGGACGTTTCCGTGGTCATGTGGCCGGCATGACTAAACACCTAGGCACACGGAACGCTGTTACTAGAGACGGGAGTGTCATGCGGCACACTCGGGTCTCGAACTGCTGAACTACGGACCTTCCACAGCCTGCAGTTCAGCGTCTTAACCACTTCTTCAGTGGGAAGGGAACAGCGTTCCGTGCACCTTGGTGTTTAGTCATGCCGGCCACATGACCATGGAAACGTCTTCTTCAAGGACATCCAATGAAGCTGATGGGCAGTAGACTCAAGACAGGCAAAAATAAATATTTTTTTTACATGGCAAGTTATTAAAATGTGGAATTTACTGCTAGAAGATGTAGTGATGGTAGCAGGAGTAGAAAACTTTAAAAAGGGTTAGATAGATTTGTGAAGGTTAGGTCTATAGAATCATAGAATCACAGCATTCGAAGGGGGCTCTTTGGGTCATCCAGTCCAACCCCCTGCTCAATGCAGGATCAGCCTAGAGCATTCCTGACAAGTGTTTGTCCAGCCGCTGCTTAAAGACTGCCAGTGAGAGAGAGATAGGATCATTGAATCAGTGGCCACAAGCTATGGTGACTGAGGGGAACCTTCGTTTTCAGAGGCAGTCATCCTCTGAACCCCAGAACCAGGAGGCAACATCAGGGGAAGGTCTTGACCTCTAAGCCCTGTTGTTGGCCCTCCAGAGGAACTGGTTGGCCACTGTGTGAGACAGGAGGCTGGACTAGACAAATCACTCATCTGTTCCAGCAGAGCTCTTCTTATGTTCTTAAGTGCCCTACTGGATCAGATCAGTGGTCCATCTTACAATCTAGCATCCGGTTTCGTACATGATCAACCAGTTGCCCTGGAGGGCCAACAAACAGAGAACTGTGGACAAGGCTTCCCTCTGAGAGGTGGTCTCCTACCAGTAGTGTTCAGAGGTTAACAGCCTCTATTGTGGAGGTTCTCTTCTCCAGTTTGGTGTAGTGGTTAAGTGGGCGGACTCTAATCTGGGAGAACCGGGTTTGATTCTCCCACTTGCACCTGGCTGGATGACCTCGGGCAAGCTGTAGTTCTGATAAGAGCTGTCCTTGAAAAAAAGAGCAGTTTCTGTCAAGAGCTCTCTCAGCCCCACCCACCTCACAGGGTGTCTGTTGTGAGGAGGGGAAGGGGAAGGAGTTTGTAAGCCGCTCTGAGACTCCAAGGGAAGGGTGGGGTATAAACCCAATCTCTTCTCCTCTTCTTCTTCTTCAAAGCCTCAACCAGAAAGGAGACTTCGCCAGATTGGATACCTGCAGTCTTTTCACTGGAGATTCCAGGGATTGAATGTGGGGCCTGCTACATGTAAGGCCGGTGTTCAGCCACTGAGGGATACCATGTTGTGGTGAATAGATTATGGAGAAAGATTTCTCTATTAAATCAGGACCCACTGAGTTCCCAACAAAAAGCTCTTTAAAAATCAGATGACTACTGTATCCAAGGGACATGTGACCATGTTTCCAAGGGAACAATAATTGGTATTAGAGGGGAAAGGTCTGGGCAGGATAAGAACCAGAATGTATTAACTGCTTCCTAGATAAGGTTTTGTAGGATCCAAAACTGCATAACTTTTTGTTACACAGCTTTATGTTCCACATACCGAATGTTAAACCAGAAATGAAGAAAAGTGGGTTTTGTACTGTGCATCCCCAATGCTACCGTAAACTCAGAAAATAAAAGCTTAATAAATACATTTCAGTTGCTGCTAATTTACACAATAACATGTTCTTAACCTGTAAAAACATTCTGGAATTAAATCTTTCCTGGGGAGGGGGATGCAGGCAAGAAGAACATAGAAATCGCTCTACAACTTTGACCTTTTATCATTCTCAAGTGTGATGTCCTAAAATGTGGTGGGCATGGTATGACTGTCCATTTGATGCCTTCTAACTTTCAAAGTTGGGTTTGTTAGTTTTCCCCAGGCCCAACAACATACCACTTCTGCCTCATTTAGAATATGTCCACCTTCTCTGTAAGATAACTCACCATTTCAGAAAAACTACTAGATTTAGCTGGGAAGAGAGACGTTCTAACCTTTCATCATTCCTCATCAACAATAACATGCCAGAATTAAAACATCCTTCAAAAAACCAGTGAAGATCTAGGCCTTTTACCCATAGGTAAAGGTTTCCCTTGCTCGAAAGCCGGTCGAATCGGACCCTAGGGTGCGGTGCTCATCTCCGTTTCCAAGCCGAAGAGCCAGCGTTGTCCAAAGACATTTCCGTGGTCATGTGGCCAGCATGACTAGACACCGATGAGCACGGAACACTGTTACCTTCCCACCAAAGCGGTGCCTATTTATCTACTTGAAATTTCTTGCTTTCGGAATGGCTAGGTTGGCTGGGACCAGAGACAGGAGCTCACTCCATCATGCGGCACTCGGGTCTTGAACTGCTGAACTACCGACCTTCTGGTCTGCAGTTCAGCATCTTAACCACTAAGCCACCACAGCGCCCACTTTTACTCATAGTGATCAACATTTTTCTTTTCAAAAATGCTGGTGTATCGATCAGCTGATGAATGGCTGCTTGTAACTTTAATCATAATTATTTCTTTAATTCTTTGGAATGTCTTACAATAAGCCTGAGTGATATATCCCTAATTTTCCCATCTGGGGTGTGTGGGGAATGACTTGTCCAGTTTTACACAACTTATCCAGAGTAGAAAGGGGCCTTGAAAAATATCCCTTCTCCATTTTGCTTTCTACAAAATATCTTAAGCCTTTGTTGCCACTATCGCATGGCATTTTATCACAAAGTGTAGATCCAGGGAATCTACAGAAGAGGAAAAAAGGAGGGGGGCTCCAAACACCTTATTTTGTAGGCTTGTCAGATATTTTCCAGGTTTCCGAAGTTCTTGATTGTCAGTTACCTCTCTTGAAATTGAAAGTCTCTGTGGGTAGCAAAGCAAACATTGCAAATTACTGTTTGCTCTTTATGCGACTAGAAATGTTAAAATACATGCCATACATCTTGTACAAATTACACTGGGGATTGTTGAACCACAGCTGGCTTTTAAAAAATGAGTGAGGGGAAAAAAACACTACTACTGTCAGGTGCCTTTTTGGTTTTGGCAGATCTATAGCAAGGGAAGGCTTTCGTACTGAAGACTGACACGA
Organism: Gekko japonicus; assembly: GCF_001447785.1. Taxonomy (NCBI): domain Eukaryota; kingdom Metazoa; phylum Chordata; class Lepidosauria; order Squamata; family Gekkonidae; genus Gekko; species Gekko japonicus. Next base: position 85,332 of record NW_015169278.1, read on the forward strand.
AATTCCTTCCACAGAGCTGAGGTATTAGCAATGTTTAAAATGCTTTTTATCGCTGAGCATCCAAGCAAGATTCTGGGTATGTCTCTACAGAAACAGGGGTCAAGCTTGGGTTTCTTTGGCCGGTGGCAATGAATAAAATCCCTTCCTTTTAATGAGGAACAGAGATACCAACTAGGAGAGACAGTTCCTTGCAATCTACTAAAAGGCAGATTTTCGGGGTGTGATCACACCGCAACATCTGGGAAGCGTAGCGCACCCGGGGCGTCCCACCGAAGATGCGCAGTAAAAAAAGTACCTTGGAAAGTGCAATAGTATCCAGAAAACGTGGGGCAAGGGCGGGCGTCTGATCATGGGAGCGCTAGTATCCCATGGCATCCGGTGCCCGTCCACATCCCATCACAAACCAGATGTTTTTCATAAGCGCATGCACACAAAACGTAACTGAAATCAGTGCTGCTCCGCAGAACTGTTCATGCGCACAAACGCGAAACACTTGCCATGCCGCTTCTTCGCCACACTCCAGCATCACCGTGTGATCGCCAGCTAACAACCTAAGCTCAAAGACTCGGGGGACCATGTGATTGGGCTACTGCGCTTTATTTTGCTCCAGGGTGAACAGCCACTCCCCCCCCCGCGTTATCTGGCCCATGTGACTGGGGCCTAAGTAACAGTTCCTGTCCTGCACAGCTTCCATCCATGCAGGCTCTGTGATCCCTGGCTAAACTTTTTCGGTGATCCGCTTTTCATCATCAAGCAAGCTGGTTGGATCCAGCCTGTTCTGAATAGGTCTACAGAGGTGGCTGGCAATGTGGGGGTGGGACGTGGGGTGGATGGCACGCCCCCCTTTTAGTGCAGGGTCAGCAGACAGAAATTGGTATGGTATGGCAGAAAGAAACCCTGAGCTTATTGAAGCTGTATCTTGCACCCTCAGGTATTCACCTCTTTCTATGCACAGCTGGCAGTAGCCCTAGAGAAGCCATACTAATTGACCAATACAATTTCAGCTGGCAAATGGGGTTGCCAACAGCCTGTAGGGAAAAAAAAATGTCCTGCTCCCGTAATAGAGCCTTGATGCATGGAAATGCGTCCCTGAAGCTTCTCATGGCATGGAGGTAAATAATAGCACCGGATAAATAACATCCCATTAAGCCTGGGTTAAAAAGGCAGGATATCCCCCCCCCTCCAGGCTATAGGCAACCCCACTGGTAAACACAGTGAAGACATCCATGCTGCATTTATGTAAACAGTGCAGTTCTATGGGATACAAGTCCTTTCTAAGGATGTCTGGTATAAATAATGTCTTAAATGGGGCATAAAATCTGAATAGGCTAGGGGCCAATGCTCCCTCTAAGCTGTGGAGTCTTGTGAGCACAAATTCTACTTTCTGAGCTACTGGCATTAAAGTTGTGAGTGATTGATTTGGCTACTGCATAAATTAGTTTCCTCTGGAGCCACCCTTCCTGAGCTAGGACAAAAATGTGTGAGCCGGAGGCTAAAAAGCTGTGAGCTAGGTCACACTAACTCAGCTTAGAGGGAATACTGCTAGGGGTTATTGTTTACAGACTTTCTTGATTGTAGGTATGTACTAGGTCCAGGGTATAATCTATGGTGTCCTCTGCAGGCACAGAATGCAACAAATCTTGCTGATACTAAGCACTTCTGAGTAGGGATGGGCACAAACTGGGGAAGAAAATGCACTTCATGGTTCATGGCCGAACCATGAACCTAACTCGAAGGTTCGTTCATGAACAGAACCTGTTCTTGTGGTTTGTGATCCTGCAAACCCTGTTGAAAAGTACTGCAGTCCCTTTAAACGGGGCTTGCAGACAGCCTGAAAAACAGCTGAGTGACGGAGAGCAGCTGCTGTCTGCCACTCAGCTTTTCCAGGCTGTCTTGTGCCGTCTCTTTTAAAGTTTAAAGGGAACACACAAAGAAAGCCTGAAAAACAGCAGAATGGTGGGAATACCTGCTCCTCGCTGCCAACCTGTTCTGGATTGTCTTGTGCAGTCCCTTTGAAGTTTAAGTTAACATTTAACAAAACAAACCATGAAGCAAGATTTGTCATGAATTTTGCCCTGTTCAGGGATTGTGAACTGAAGTACATAATGAGTCTACTGCCACAAACTTCCACAAACTTTTTAAGCAGTTTGTTGTGGTTCATGGATAGAGCAGAAAGCGGGCTCCCCAGTGCTTAGCTGTTTTTCAGGCTGTCTTGTGCAGTCCCTTAAGACAGCCTGAAACAGCTGAGCAGTAGGGAGCAGGTGTTCCTGCCGTTCAGCTTTTTCTCAGGCTTTATTATGCACTCCCTTTAAACAGACTGCACAAGACACCCTGAAACAGTTGTGTGGCAGGGAGCAGGCTGCTCCCCACCACTCAGCTGTTTTTGTGGCTTTTGCTGAGAACAGAAGGCAGGGGTTTAAAGGAACTCAGAGTCCCTTTAAACCCCTACATTCTGCTCTATCCACAAACTGCTTTAAAAGTTTGTGGAAGTTCATTATTGATGGGTCTACTAATGAACTTCCACAAACTTTGGTTTGTGATCCACCAACAGGGCAACATTCATGATGAATTTTGCTTTGTGGTTCAGTTCATGCCCATCCCTAGTTCTGAGGCTGGGCAATACCTGGATGGGAAACCTCCTGGAAAAGTGCATGCATGCCCCCTTAAGATCCATGATGGAACCAAAGTGGTAAATTAATGTAATAAAGAAACATTGTATTCCTATGCAGGGTGACACAGAATCAAGCCCTACTCTGTTCAACTTACTTCCATGGAAGTGCTCACAGGACTGCACCACAACTCTCCCAAGGGGGTGAAATCACATGATGAATTTTCTCCCATCCTGTGATAGGTTTTTAGCTTTTGCACATTGAGATAATATGGAACACAGTTGGCTAGTATTTAATGGACCAAGAAGGCACTGCTTTTTAGAAGAGGCAAAAGCAACACCTTTCAGGAAGCACAGAGGCAGACCATAAACTCTTGAGTCACTTTGGACATCCTAATTCCCCAGGGATCCAGCCACACAGGGACTGCAATTCTTGACTGTAAATGAATCAGTTAGGCTTTTCTCTTATCATTTCCATTCACAGTAGGCACTAAAAGTGCCCCCACGATGTTGTGAACAGGGTCCTCATATTATACAAACATGTTTGAAGAACACCAGCAAATGTGATCTCTTTGCATGACCCATTAGGAGGGGAAAGGGACTGTAAGAGCAGCTTTAATTAAACCCCTGTTGTGACAGCTCTGAGTCATCAACTTGATGCTCAAGAACAATTTTATCAGAAAAGGGGAACAATGGCTGCCCTTGCCACATTATTACCCACTCAACACAGAACTGCAGTAATTATGATTTCTACGCAATTTACCTCACTGCTGGCCTGTTCTTACAGAGATAGTTCTGACCAGCATGAAACCACACCTGATGGTGGTAGGCAAAGTGAAAGTTATTTGGGAAAGGAGATGGTAAACTAAAGCAAGCACTGAATAGCTGCTCTCGTTCCTAGGGTCCAAAGTCCTCGGGATCCTAAAAAAACTGGCAGTTAGTTCTGAATGCCCAAAGTGGTTTGAGGCAGATATTTCTTGAAAAGCCACCCTCTCACATTATGTGGCAAAACTGAAACCAGAGATCCCTTTCAAAAGCAACTTATGGTAAATAATGTTAATCTTGTTTTAAGAAGAAGAAAAAAAAACCCTGTTGGGCATTCCCATATCCTTGGGTGCCTCATGAGTAGATTTCTTGATCTCACTCATAGTTTATTCATTTTTAGGCATGTGGTATCTGAGCAATCAAGAGCCACCTGGAATTTCAACAGGTAGAGAATCCAAGGCAGATCATTTTCCTGAAGAAATGTCTTCTGAAGAGGAAAATTCGGATCATATTGCCCTGGACAAATGTCCTGAGCCAACTAAAGTGCTATAAAAATATCCAAGGCCCCGTTCACATGGAGCATTTGCCACACTAAAGATACGGATGATAGGCGGATTTTCCGGGCGCGTTCACACCGCAACATCTGGGAAGCGTAGTGCTTCCGTGGCTAACCCGTGGTTTCCCGCCGAAGATGCGGAGTAAAAAAACTTTTCCTTACGATTTACTGGTTTCCGGAAAACGCGGGGCAAGGGCGGGCATCTGATCGTGTTTCCGCTGGAATCCCGTGGCATCCGGTGCCTGCCCATGTCCCCTTGCAAACCGGATTTTTTTAAAAGTCCCAACAGGATGCACACAAACGATCATGCGCATGCGCAAACTTCGGTGAGACAAACAAAAAATCCCGTTTGCCACAGAAGCGGCGTGGCGCGATTGCCGGTGTGAACGTGCTGTGCTGCTTATTTGCCGCACTGCAGACTAGCCATCTGATCGGCACCTAACCACGCGACCTCGACAGGATGTCTGATCGGGCTGCAGCACATTACTTTGTTCCGGGGCAAACAGCCACGCTCCCCCCCCCGCATTTTCCGGCCCATGTGACCGGGGCCCAAAAACACTAACTCATGGAACATCATTCCTTTTAGCCAAATAAGTTCTCTGTGAACCTTTATAAGACATGACTTATCAACTTTGTTTGAATGGCAATATTTACAATTGCAGTATCTGTTAATATCTTAATATGGCACTGAGGCATTCAGTGACTCAGAGTCCCCTTTCCTCCTGGAAACTCCAATGGAATCAAGGCAAAGAACCAAACCTACAGTCTCAGTTTATAAATATTTGATGGTGATTGATAAATCTGACATGTGGATTCTCAGGAATGAGTAGTACCAGCTAGATCACCCTATTTTGCCAAAGCAATGGGATATGCCCCAGAAGTTGATACCTGCTCTCTCTATGGATCTTAAGTAGTGACAAGGTTGTTGGGTTTTTTTTAAATAATATCTGGATTTTCCATTTTGTCCTTTGAGCAAAGTAACTGGGTACGATTTTGCTGTAAATCTCTGAACTGGTTTCTTAGCTTTTGAGCATGAGAATTGTTGTCAGCTATTTCAACACTTTAAATCAGTATCCTCAATCAATGTTCCCTCTAAGCTGCGGAGTCTTGTGAGCAAGAATTCTACTTTGTGAGCTAAAGGCCTTAATGTTGTGAGCGAGCGATTTGGCTATTGCATACATTAGTTTGCTCTGGAGCCCTCCTTGCTGAGCCAAGACATAAATGTGTGAGCCAGAGGCTAAAAAACTGTGAGCTGGCTCACACTAACTCAGCTTAGAGGGAACACTGATCCTCATCCTTCAAAATGACAAGATTCTGCAAGAAGGTAAGGAAAAATGAAAGAACGTATGTTTCCACTTTACA
>NW_015169278.1:90680-91138 GCF_001447785.1 Gekko japonicus
CACATACTTCCCTTTTGGATCGTGTTCCCTGTGACCATCTGGTGTGAATCTGCCTGCTGTTCCATGTCAAACACAGGGATGCTCATGGGTTTCTCTGTAGTTTCTCCATGGTGAGAGAAAACTACAAAAAGGAAAAGGAAATCCAGATATGGCTTTCAAAAACTCCTATTAGGGATGAGAAGACCCCCCCCCCCCCCCCCCCCAATTCAGGAACTGAAAGCAGAGGCACCTGCCCAGTATCCTCTGGGAAGCTTGGAAATGCCATATCCAGAATGGAGGATTCCTACAGTGGAAACAAGACCTGATACTTCAGAGATGCAAAACCCAGTGAAACATCACAGATGAAAACACCCCAGGAAACAATTACCCAGTGTGATACAGCATAGAGATACATAGATGATATATGATAGATGAGAGAGGGGGGCGGAGAGGGAGGGAGGGAGAGGGGGATGGGGAGA
>NW_015169278.1:91528-97138 GCF_001447785.1 Gekko japonicus
GGGATAGAGGGAGGGGAGAGAGAGAGGGATAGAGGGAGGGGGAGGGAGGGAGAGAGCGAGGGAGAGAGAGAGGGGGGAGACGGAGGGGGAGAGAGGGGGAGAGGGAGGAAGAGAGGGGGGTGAGAGAGGGGGAGAGGGAGAGGGAGATGACAGGACAGATAGATAGACAACACAACACAATCTAGCCACACAGAACTCCTTTTTCAGATCTCAGTGATCAGATGGGAATGGAAGCTTTGGGGAACGGTCTTGAATCCTACAAGTATCCTATCAAACAAAAAGAGACCACGTTTGTCCCCAAATGAGAGCTTTTCTCCTATCGTAACACCAACTGACGCTGTCCAACTTGATGCAAAGTCAATGTAACTATTTATTTTTTTACCGATTGTGCAAAATCTTCAAGAACAACTTTTATGCATGACATATAATTTGTGTTTGGGAGTCACCAGTACAAGGTGATGATTTCTATAAATTAGGTGGCTTTATAAGAAGGATTAGACTGTGAAACTCCGTGTCCATGAGCAGAATGATTCTGAGGAACAGGCGCTGGGGACAGAGACCAGGAATTGGCCATCACCTTCCTGGGCCGCTGTGAGTTCCCAGGAGCATCGGGACAACTGATGTCAGGAACAGACTGTTGCATTTGAAGAACTCTAGACTACAGTATTGTATTTATGGAGGCCACTTAAATGCCAGTGAATCCAGATGGGTTTCCCAGTCTCACTACATGCAGAAATGAAGCTTTGGCCTGATTTACTAACCATTTTGTACATGCCACGTTCTACTGCATATGTTCAGAAGAATAGCTATGCTGCCAGCCTACAACTGAATTGGACACGAGAGCACTCGAACATAGCCTATATAAAAATGAAAATGACTTCTTACAAGCAAAATATACTGTACGTCGAACCTTTGCGTCCATTACAAGTATCCTTGGCAACAGCTCTCCCACCTTTGGACTAGGATAAAAGGACTCAGATCCCCATTTCTGCTCTACTTCAAGCAGAGGCTGGGCAACCATCTTTCGGGTATGTTGTAGGGCTCTCTTTCGGCTGTGCTCCTGCAGATTGTAGGGGGTTGGACTAGATGACCTGCGAGGCCCCTTCCAACTCTCACATTCTATGATTCTGTGTCTGATGACGGGATCTTTGACTCCTGGAAGCTTGCACCCTCGAACTCTTGTTGGTGTCTGAGGTACTTCTGGACTCAAATATGACTGCTTGACTGCACATCAGCATGGCTACCCACTGGAACTAGCAATTTCGTGCCACTAGTTCTGTCTCCCCATCCACTGCTCTTCCAGTAGCAGGGCTGCTGGATTGTGACTGTAATCCTAAACACACACACATGTTAGTAAATTTCCTTGAATTTATGTCTAAATGCATGTGACTAACATGAAAATCAGCCTTTCAGGATATGTCCCAGAATGCCTTGGGAAGGTGAAAAGTACGCAAATGGAGAGTGATTTCAGCAAAGCGTACTTAATCTATCCGGAACAAGACATCTTTGGTCGGCACGCAGGCCGGCTTATATCCCCTGAGAAACCGCCACCCAAAACACACCCCCTACTTCCCTATAGGTTATTTACACTGGCCGAGAGTCCCATAGGCTCTCGGCCGGGAACCTAGCCCCTTGATTGGAGTGGGCTAGGATCCGCATAGTCCATTGTCTCTTGGAGCGAAGCTCGACGTTAATCTCTGGACTTGTCTGGACTTGTCTGGACTGGATACATTACAGAAGGCTTGTGGAGAGTGGGGGGGGGGGACCTGAGAGCCATTATCCAATACCCAATAATGTCTATTGAAATCAATGGGTTTGGTCCTGTGGATCCATTCTGCTCATGGTTGGGCTTTCCCCCAGTGCAGCAATGCAAGAGGCTCATCCACAGACAGAAAAGACTCAGAATTGTTTTTTTAAAAGCAATCCTTAGCAAAAGAGATTCATAGGAGCTATCCAAGGGAGGGGAATAGTGATAACATCTTTGCCAGCTGCGTAAGACTGAGGTTGAGCTTCTGTTTCCATCCCTGTTTGGAGGTATCCGAACCTGGGTATGGCCAGAGGCTCTGCTTGCAGGGCAAAGGAATCTTGAGATCATCTCTGCCAGCTGCATAAAGACTGAGCTTCTGTTTCAATTCCTGTTTGCAGGTGTTCAAGCCAGGACATAGTCCAAGAATCCGGACCACCGGCCAAAGGACAGGAGTCAATGGGGCCTTGCCCCCCAAACGGCGGCTTGCAACCAGTGGCCCCAAATGAGCCAGACCAGAGGTTCCAGGACTAGCCTGGGATGTTTTGTGTTGTGCTGTTTATTCTTCCCATGCATCTGTTTAAATTATATTTGTTTTGGATATATTTTATTTATTTATTTATTACTTTAGGCAAAGAAGCAAGAGCATAAATAAAAGGAACCCCTGTGGTTTTAAGCACACCTGACTCTATCCTGATCTGTGGCTGCAGTCTGAAGAATACTTCCAATTAAATAAAGTCCTTTGATTTGAAAACGAACGTGTTCACCATCAGCAGGACAGCAAACAAACGAAGTAAGGGCAGGAACTGTCTGGACTGATGCACATTCCAGTTTGGCTGACTAATGAGATAATTAAACATGTGTATTATTGTCACCCACCAAAACAACTCAGGACTCTGCCGTCACCGCCGCTGTCGCTCGATGTTCCTTCCGGCCACCAGGGATCGCTCTGCTCCACTCCACTCCGCTTCGCTCTCCAGCACTCGCCGCCGCCGCTGATGTTATGCCATCGTCCGTCGCCGTACTGCCACGCCATCCGCATTACCACCATGCCTCTTCGTCAGAGGTGGGTGCCCCCTACCCATCTAAGGGTAGGTACCCATTCGTCTACTTGCATTAGATGTCATTTGTCTACTTGCATCAGATGTTAATTAGCTTTCGACCCGCTGGGTTGCCGGGAGCTCACTCCGGCCACGGTGGTATTCAAACAGCCACAATAGCTGCTCTTAGTTGTTAAAGCAGGCCTTTTGTGAGAACAAAAGTTAAGGTTAAAAAGAAGCAAGTACATAAATAAAAGGACCCCCTGTGGTTTTAAGCACACCTGACTCTATCCTGATCTGTGGCTGCAGTCTGAAGAATACTTCCAGTTAAATAAAGTCCTTTGATTTGGAAACGAACATGTTCACCATCAGCAGGGCAGCAAACAAACGAACTAAGGGCAGGAACTGACTGGACTGATGCACATTCCAGCTTGGCTAACTAATGAGATAATTAAACATGTGTATTATTGTCACCCACCAAAGCAAGTGAGGCTGAATACAGTTTAACTTGGGTTTGACTGTGGTCCAAATAAGGGATTTTTTTTACTCTGGGCGTTTCTTCTTTCTCCACTGCAATTAAATGCCTAACATGACTTTCATCTACTTAGGAGGGTTAGCTCAGAGAGCTAGAGAAAGATCTGGAGTATAATTAGATGTACTTCATTAAATCACATCTGTGGTTAAAATAATGTCGTTTTGGGGAGTCTGTTGGGGAAGATGCAATCAGATCCCCCCCCAAAAAAAACCCTCGCACTTTAGTCTGCAGCCTTCAGATAAACTCTGTTTTTTCTGACCTTCATGAAACGGCACCAGTTTGCCTCCAAGATGTTTGCTCTAACCAATTCATTCGAGGCAAGTCATTTGAGAATCAATGCCTCACCCGAATACCCCATCCACAAAATAATCTTAAGGACAAATGGCAAATGCTGAGAACCGATTAACAGCTCTCCTCCTTTTTCAATAGTAATGGACTTTCTGTAGATCTTCTTTGTGAAGGGCCTAATAGAAAAAGGTTCTCGGGATTCCCCTGGAATTTCACAGGCGCTCGACAACTTTGAAGATACAATAAGCACTCTTTCTCTCAGCTTCCCACGCACATGCTCACCCAGGGAATTGGGCCGTGATGGCGATTGTTTGGAAGACTTTCCATTATACAATCTACAAACTTCTTAATTTCCCTTCATCTGTGACCTCTCACCCTGTTCTTATGCCCCAAGCAACACTGTTTTCTCAAGGCTGAAGAAGGGTGCAATGCTTCATGTAGGGAATAATGGTCTGGTCTTTTCTTTCTTTCTCTTTTTTTCTTTGAAGAAGGAGACACAGCTGAAAAATGCCACCAGCACTCGGATGCTGTCATATAAAATGGGAGTCTGTGGATGATTTCCTTTCTCCTTGAAGTACAATGCAAACATTATTTGCAGGCTAAAACTGAGCAGGATCACACAAAAGAATGTGAACTTGTTTAGTTTACAAAGAGGTTGTATTGTTGTTAGGAGAAATTCTCTGAACTCCACTTTGCCCAGTTTTCCTTGAAATCCAACAATCACATTTCTTTCAAATCAATCACATTTTGATCAATAGGGACATTTGTAGAGAGGAGGGGCGGGAAGGGAAGTTCTGTAACATTTCAAAATTCCACTTTGCAGATGTGAAAAGGTAGGTAATTGGTTCCGAGATCTAATCCTCCTGCTTAGGGCAACACTTAGTGGTATGAGAGAGTACAAGGGTCAAGTTGCAAAAGGGTGCATAGAGAACTGCTGTGGGGTGTTAACAGAAAACTACAAAAAGAACTTCCTCTTTTGAAAGAGGAAAAATAGTATGAGGAATCAATGGCTCGATCTAAAAAACTGAATTTTAGAAAAATAAATTACACTCATGCATGTTATATTAGAGCTAGAGTGAGCTCCCGTCTCTAGTTCCAGCTCCTGCCAACCTAGCAGTTTGAAAGCAAGAAATGGCAAGTAAATAAATAGGGACCACATCGGTGGGAAGGTAACAGCGTTCCATGCTCCTTGGTGTTTAGTCATGCCGGCCACATGACCACGGAAACGTCTTCGGACAGCGCTGGCTCTTCGACTTTGAAACGGAGATGAGCACTGCAACCCTAGAGTCGGATTCGACTGGCTTTCGAGCAAGGAAACCTTTACCTTTACCTTTATATTATATTTAAAAGGGCTCAGTAGCACCTTTAGGGGAGCCATGGCTTTATTAGTACTTGATCAATGCTTATAAATTGTGAAAGAGAGATATACATTTCCAGATATTCAGGGGAACATGGTGAACATATGTTGTAGTATCATGTTCGGTTGCAGTAGTAACTTGATGCCTGATGACTCTGGGTTGGTCATCACGTGTCCAAATTCCTGTCCCAACTGCAGTCCCCATCCCGCATGGCTATTGTCCATGCAGGTCCCCAAATCCCCAGGTAGCCTTTTTGGTGGTCAACAGGATCCTCTTCTACCCTTTTTAGCCAGCAGAAAAGCCAGTTCCATCCAACACATAGTATTATGGCAAAGTCCATGTTTCTTCACATTGTGTGCATTTAGCACAACTGTGAATATGCATGTGTGTGTAAAGTACCGTCATGTCACAGCCCACTTATGGCGACCCCAGCTAGGAGCTTTCCAGGCAAGAGAGAAGCAGAGGTGGCTGGCCATGGCCTTGCTCTGCAGAGTCTTCCTTGGTGGTCTCCCTTCCAAGTACTGACCTTGCTTAGCTTCTGAGATCTGACGAGATCGTTCTGTATCATACTGCCTTCTATTTTATTTATTTATTTATTTATTTATTTATTTATTTATTTATTTATTTATTTATTTATTTATTTAT
>NW_015169278.1:97594-157136 GCF_001447785.1 Gekko japonicus
GAATCTGGTATGCTATTGGCAACCAGTGCAGCGCTTTCAACACAGGCTGAATGTGGTATCTTCTAGAGAGACCCATTAACAGCCTGGCCGCAGCATTCTGCACCAGTTGCAGCCTCCGGATTTGCGACAGAGGCAGCCCCATGTAGAGAGCGTTGCAGTGGTCTAGCCTCGAGGTGACCGTTGCGTAGATCACTGTGGCCAGGTCATCTCTGTCCAGGTAGGGGGCTAACTGCAGAGCCCGCCGAAGATGGAAAAAGGCAGACTTGACCGTGGCTGCCACCTGTGCCTCCATCGTTAACGCGGAGTCCAGGTGTACTCCCAAACTCCGAACCCCAGACGCAGGCACCAAAGGTACCCCATCGAAGGTCGGGAGAGGGAGCCCCAATCCTGTCCCGGCCCGACTCAGGCCCAGGACCTCCGTCTTCGCCGGGTTTAGTTTCAATCGACTCAGCCGGAGCCAACCAGCCACAGCTTCAAGTGCCTGATGAAGGTCATTGGGAGTCGAATCACACCGCCGCGATCCAGATGTCTCCGGAGATCGTCAGTCAGGGCGACCAAGGCCGTCTCTGTCCCGTGACCTGGGCGGAAGCCGGACTGGAAGGGATCTAAGACTGAAGCATCCTCCAGAATCCCTGTAACTGTAGCGCCACCGCCCTCTCTATAAGTTTGCCTAAATAGACACCGGCCGATAGTTGGCCAATTCGGCCGGGTCTAGAGATGATTTTTTTAAGAGAGGGCGGACCATCGCTTCCTTGAGCATAGTCGGGAAATGCCCCTCCAAGAGGGACGTGTTGACAATGTCCCGCACTGCGCCTTGTAGCCCCTCAGGACTCGCTTTAATGAGCCAGGAGGGGCACGGATCAAGGTAGCATGTAGTTGGGCGTACAGAAACGAGCAATCTGTCCACTTCGTCCAATCCCAACTGTGAAGATACATAAAGCATAAAGAAAAAAGGGTGGTTGGGAGAGTCCCAAATATATTGACTTCTTTTATATACTGAAAGTGGGCATATTGTGATTTTTATTATTGTTAGTAGAAATTGTTACTTTGGCTTTGAAACGGAGATGAGCACCGCAACCCTAGAGTCGGACTCGACTGGCTTTTGAGCAAGGGAACCTTTACCTTTACCTATATCGATCAGCATTCAACCACATAAATCACTCATCCACATAAAATACTAATACAATTATAGAATGTATCAACTAAAATCTAAAGATCTTCTTTCTGTCTCTGGGTTCATACACTCCTCTGTTCTTAAAAGTTTACTCGCTACATATAAGAGGTGGGTACTGGCCCATAGCTATAGCGGGGCATTTGGGGGCCATGCTACCTTGCTTACAGACCCCGCCCCACAAGTTCCAAGCCTGAAAAGCCCTTTTAAAATTTGTTTTAATTTTTGTAGGGGTTTTTTCCAGCTGCACCACACCCACACCGCACCCTGCTGACTTAACTGGCTATTTCCCTCTCCTGGCACAGAGAGGAAATTGTCCAACACCTTCCCCTTCTCATCGCTGCCAGCTGCCCCTCGCCTACCTTGAACGCTTCCTCCTCCTCGGCTGCTGCAGCCAAGTCCAGCTCTGCCTGGGTGGCCGAGGTGACGGCAGCAACAGCAGACCACCCCCAGGGAGGAGGCCGCGGGGTCATGCAGGTCTTTGGGCGTGGCACCTGGCTCTCCTCCCGGGAAGGGGGTGCCAATGCCACTGCTCTTGGATGCTGCCACCACTTTCACCGAGGGAGTCTCCATGGCCACCGGCGCCTGGGCAGCTCTAGCACCATTGCAGGGACAGGGAGCACTGGTGAGAGCCGTCACTGGCTGCTGAGCCCGTCCTTTCCTGCTGCAGCAATGCCTGCTGTTTGCCATCGTGGAGGATGGGGAAGGGAGCCCGCCTGCCTCCCCTGCAGCCACCTGAGTCCAGCAGCTCAGCGATGGCTGCCATGGCTGCTTCGCTGGCCCGATCAGGCTCCCTCCCGGCACCAGCTTGGTCTGAACCAATGTTCCCTCTATGCTGTGGAGTCCTGTGAGCAAAAATTGTACTCTGTGAGCTACTGGCATTAAAGTTGTGAGCGAGCGATTTGGCTGCTGCAGGAGCCATCCTTCCTGAGCAAAGACAAAAATGTGTGAGCCGGAGGCTAAAAAACTGTGAGCTAGCTCACACTAAAGTAACTTAGAGGCAACACTGCTCTGAACCCAGGAGTGTAGTATGAAAGGGAATATAAAGATTTTTATATATAGGTTTTTTTTCCTTCTTGATTGTTCATATTCATATTTCTCTGGTTTTTATAGATGTATTCTTTAAGTAATATTTTATTAGGATGTTAGAAAGGCCTGTTATATAGAAGGCTTTCCCCTTGTAGGTTTGATATTGTTAGCAGACAACTTAATAGGTACAAAGTTCATGATTCTGCAGTTCTTAAGGCAAACCTTTCAATGTCAGAGTCAGATAAGATTTTAGTCTGATATGAAGAATCCTTGCCCATTATCATTTAGGTTAGGTTAAGTAAACACTTAGTTTGGCATAGATATATGTTTCTTTATATCTGGCCAATCAGAGGATTATTACTCAAATTACCACTGTCTTTTGTAACCAATTATGCTGTTTGAATATTGTTTTCTTGATGATGTCAGTCCATGTATAAAATATCATGTATTTCCTGAATATGTTCAGAATAGGCTCAAGAAGAAGATGAAGAAGAAAAAGAAGAAAGTTGTCAATTGTTGGTTAACTATCTGGTCTAATTGTTTTCCTATTAATTGAGGCATTTTTCCTAAATATGCTGAGAAGAAAGCAGTCAGTTTTGATGGGTCCTTTGGCCTAACTGTTTTCCGTATTTCATTGCAATAAAATACAACAACTTCCTCCTCATTTTGACTTCAGTCTTCTATTTTTGACTGGATATTAATTTGTAAAACAGGAGGAGGAATGGGCTGGCTGGCTGGCTAGCTGCAGGGGGGAGGCAGGGGGAAGGATGCAGTGGGAGTGAGTGAATTTTAAAAAATATTTTTAATTTGTTTTTAATTTAGTGATGTCACGCCCCACCAGTTCTCCCAGTGCCCGCCCAACTGTGAATTTTCTGGCTATGGGTGTGGGTGAGTAGCCATTTTGGTCTGAAGCAGTGGAACAAGGAGTCCAGCGGTACTTTGAAGACCAACAAAGTTTTATTCTGGGTAAAAGGTTCTGTGTGCATGAACTGAAGAAGAAGTGTGCCTGCACATGGAAGCCTATACCCAGCATGGAACTTCATTGGTCTTAAAAGCGCCACTAACTTTATTCCACATATAACAGCTCATCTTTGTTTAACTGAGCATTTTAAACAATATTCCAAACTGTATGGTTTGATCTTTTCAGAACAGTGTTTTGAACTAAGACTTGCCATCTCTCGAATACCATTTAGGCAGACGGTGCAGGGTAGCAATTAAAGTATCAAACTAGAATCTGGGAAATCCAGGTTCGAATCCCCACTCATTTCATGGAAGCTTGCTGGGGGACCTTGGGCCAGTCACACACTCTCAGCCTAACCTACCTCACAGGGTGGTTGTGAGGATAAAACAGAGAAGCGGAGAATGGTGTAAGCCGCTTTGGGTCCCCAGTGGGGTGAAAGGAGAATGGTGTAAGCTGCTTTGGGTCCCCGCAGTGTTCCCTCTAAGCTGAGTTAGTGTGAGCTAGCTCATAGTTTTTTAGCCTCCGGCTCACACATTTTTGTCTTAGCTCAGGAAGGATGGCCCCAGAGCAAACTAAGTTATGCAGTAGCCAAATCGCTTGCTCACCACTTCAATGCCAGGAGCTCACAAGGTAGAATTTTTGCACACAAGACTCCACAGCTTAGAGGGAACACCAGTGGGATGAAAGGTAAAAAATAAATATAGTAAATAAATAGTACCCAGGAGCTTGATTCCTGTGAACAAGTTCTGGCCATACTACATAGTTCCTGTCATGGAGTGTGCATCCTCTCGTGCTATCAATTTCTTTTGCACAAGACCAATCCTTTTCAATGACCATTGCAAGTGACTCGTGCAAGAGGAGGCACACTCAACAGCAGGTTCCACCCACAGCACACGGAACGTGTTCATAAGGTCCAACCTAAGGTTCTTTACTATTAATATTATCCTCCTTGCAATATTCTTATAAAGCAAGGTCAGCTTTGGTCCATTTCAGACAAATGAGTTTAGAGTCATGTTTTCTGTAGGTGGGAAAGAGACTTTGGAACATGCAAATAATATGCATGTGCATAACTTACACCAGTCTACCATGTATGGGGTTAACCATTCCCTGGCAGAGGCATGGGATCCCTCACCCACACGTCTCCCACCACTGCTCCGAGTGGCATTTGGAGGGGGGGGGGATTTAAACTGGCAATCGGCCTGATGATGTGACGTCACTTCCAGGAAAAACCCAGAAGTCATGTCAAGCCTCTCTAGGAATTGCCAAAAACTCTATTGTAACCCTTCCCGCCTGCCCCCCATCTCCCATTGGTTGCCATGATCCTCCTGCCTCCCTCAAGGATCTTGAACAGTGGCAGAGTTACGTAGTGTATGTGTGAGTGTACGGCCCGGGGCCAGGAGGCGTGCTCCCAAGCCCTGTGTTGTCCTGAGTCAGGCTGCAGGTTTCTGGTGTATTTCAGCATCTGCAGCAGACCAGCTGGGGAAGGACAGGGAGGGTGGGTAGAGAGAACTCGGTGTCAGACCATAGTCCAGAAGTCAGAGTAACCAGGTAACAGCATCCAAATTAACACAGATAGAAACAGAGAGTTCAGAGAGCAGGTCGTCGAGAAGCAGTCCTGGAGTCGTGATTACCGAGGCATCATCCAGTTAGTATCAGCAGCTTCGGCATTTAGGAAGACATTTTGTCCACACCTAGGAGTTCCCCCTTGTGAGTCTTTGTAGCTACTGGCCTTGCATGTAGATGGGCTTCTTCAGTGACTCATTGTCTGTGTCAGCTGGCCGTTGGTGTTGGGCCACAAGGTGTGCACTCCTATGCCTAGTCCGTCAGTCCAGCCTGAGTCTCTTTCTGTGTTGCTCCAAGGTGACCCTGGAGAAGCTGGAACAGCTGGCTGTCCTTCAGCTGCTGGGTTAGAGCTGGCGGGCTCAGGTGGCTCTGCGTCCACTCTCGCCTGCAGGTCAGGGAACACCTGACTCTCACCCCCCTCTTGCTCTACTGCCATTTGGTGTGGACGAGCCACACGGAGTCCCTCCTCCTCTGAGCAGTCTTCACTGTCAGCAGTCCCTGGCTGGTCCACGGCATGTCACTAGTCTCGACATTATGGCAGTGAACACTGGATTGGATCCCACCAGCTTTTTCACCCCATCTCATCGAACTCCCCTCTTTACTACGGACCTCCACTCACATGACTTTGTTCCTCCAGAACCCATGATCCCCAGTCGCATCCCTTTCTTACCCTCTGGTTTGTATCTGGTTTGATCTAACCCTGATGTCTGGACCAGGCCTGAAATTTAATGACTGTCTGATCGGTTTGCCTTGCACAGTAAATTTAAGTGGCTGGAAAATATAGCACGAGAACTTTCGATTGTATTTTAAAAAGTTCTTTGCTTCATTATATTTCATCCACACTTATTTACCAGCTTACCATTTTGAATAACATTACCTGAAATTAAATTTCTGCTTGCGCATTTCGCCCCCACCCCACAATATGTTGTGATAATAAATCAACGGACAATTAGACAGCAATAAAAAGTGTTTCAGACATAATTATGGTTTATATCAGGGATGACAAACTTTAGGAACACCATTATTATGTAACAGCTTATCATTTATTACCTGCAGTGCCTGGTAAAAATACCAAATATATAGGTGCATATTTGTATGGAGATTAGGGTCACCAGATGTTCTCTCTCTCTCTTTGGTATTTGTCCTCTTTTGGGCTCCTTAAAAAAAACTGATGAAAATGTCCTCTTTTGGGGTTGGAAAGTTAGGAATATTCCTAGTTAGTAGCAATTATAACACCTTAAATAGTAGAGTTATTTAAAATGCAATTTGTCATAGTGATCACTTGTTTGAAGTAGTCAGCGGGGAAGTATGTTCGCTTTTTTTGCTTTTCAAAATATAAAAACCCTAACAGAAATACATAGCAAACAATATATACTCTGATCTTCACAACTGTACTATAGCATTTGGGGGGTGGAATAGAAGGGCATCTAGAGAAGCAGCAGCTGCTCTTGGACCTCTTGCAGCTTTCTACATTTCTGTTGGGCCTCCATTACTGAGTGGAAGGCAAGAGTAGCCATTCTAAGATGTCAGGGTGATGGAGGGTACTCTTGATGCCGGGCCACAGACTCTCATCGTGGTTCTGGCAAAAAAAGGCAGCCATAATCCAATGGCTACATCTAAGTTTGCCATATTTCCACTGGCACTCCAGCAGCCAGCAGGAGAAAAACAACATGGCTTCACCAAATAAATACAGTTTTACCATAGAGTCCTCAGCAATTCCTAGAGAGACGTGATATTACTTTTGGGTTTTCCAAGAAGTGGCATCAGGTTGTCACCGATGGCTGTCCACCCCCGGATCCCACTGGTTGATAGGCTAGGCCGAGCACCGCTAAGAAGCATGTCCTGCTGGTGGCTGGAACTACTTCAGAAATCCACGACCAAGGTTAACCATCTGCCCTCATCTGGCCATTGCTAGAATATGATCAGTTCCTTTCTTGTCCTGTCAAGGTCGCCACTCAGTAATATCACGGGGGTGGTGGTGGTGGAACCTCATCTGGTAATCATTCTTAAAAACTTGCACATCTCCTCCAGGGCTCTGAACCAATCCTTGTGATTTAGGTTTCATGCAAATTCAAGTGACTGCCAGCCAATCAGAGCCCACAGAACTCCTGTGGGATGGGCGGGGCTGAGCCAGCCTCAACCTTAAGATGGGTGAAGAAAAACTTTTTTTTTGCTTTTGAGACAGGGATTTGGTGGCTCTGGACAGGAGCGTCAGCTCAGCCAGGCTTTTATTTGGCTTTTCTGTTAGGATTTGGGAGTCAGCTAAGGGAAGAAAGCTTATTTCTGTGTGACAAATAAGCATCCTATTAAGGGCCCATCATTCCTATCTGGTGTGCGTGCAGGTTCTGTGGAAAGGTGTGTTCTGTGTGAGAACCTGTCTAAGAGATAGAGGAACCAAACCTCCTCTTAAGGGGTTTATCTATTTTATTTATTGGTTGGGTTTTCATCCTGCCCTTCCCTGAAAGCATGGCTCAGGACATCTCACAATGATTAAAAGTAGAAATAAAATGATAGATAAAACCTTCTACGGTTATACAATGAATAATCAAATCCAGATGGCCCATAAACATAAGGCGTAATGCTCCTAGGGGTCTATAAAATATGCCCAGAATTGAACAATGGGCCGTGGGCAATCACCCTTCCCCCAAGTAAATGTAGTTTAGAAGTGAGTAAGAGCATCTGACTATTTACTGTCCCCTTGACACACTGGGGAGAGAGGCATAACTATAGGACAATGGGTCTCCCAAAAACCTTTGGACTAATTCTATCAACACCCAGCCTCACTTCCCTGCACCCATTTGCCTTAATCAAACAACACTTAATTCTGTTCACCTAATCTGTTAGCCCTTCCTGCCTGGTACTTGTATTTATCAATTTAGATTTACTAGGCCAACCTTCCCTACGAGTAAGGCTCAGGCTTACAACAAAATAATACACAATCTGAGTATAAAACTAGATTAAAACAGTCCAATAAATACCAATAAATAAAAACAGCATATATACAGTATACAAGATGGCGGAGGAGTCCCAACTCCCCAGCGTCCCTGGGGGGAGTGGTTATGAGGGATGGGGAATTAGTATTTGACACCTCCAAGTCTCTGTTCCCTGCTTGAAGTGGGGGGGGGGCAAAATCATCCCGTTGTCTTAGACCTATTAGCATTTGTACGAAGGTAGGCTGAGGTAAGGCTGGAAAGCAATTGAACTGACTTCCCTCCTACCTGCCTGTTCTCTGCCCTGAGAGGGTGAAAAAAACACCTTTAAAACTCAGAGTGGAGGTTTTGCTCATTTCAGACCTCCATAGAAAAAACCCCCACATTTCTTCAGACCTTGCAAGTACTCTGATCTTCCCTTTCTACTTTCTTTAAAGACTCCAAAGACGCTGGAGAGAAAATATTCACAGCTCTCCAAGGTGTGAGTTGAGCAGGCTGCTTTAATTAAATTTGCCTATTGAGATTCCCCAAATGCCTTGAAAATTGGTTTGTGTTTCCCCCAAATACCCATTTTATTATCCTAGGTTTGCATAACTAAAAGCCAAAACAGAGGATATTTTCTGAATAAATGACACAGAACAGTCTACTACCCATAAACATATTTTTCAACTTACCTATACAGGTGCTTGGGGCAGAACAAGGTTTTTAATTAAAATCTGTGAAATCTGAGTCTGGTCCTAATGAGTATGTGACGTGTGGTTTTTGGTACAACGTGTCATTCAATGAAATCTTATGCAGACTTTTGCTGGATTGCTCAGCAGATCTGTTCAAGAGCTCTTTAGGAAGGATAGATTAAGAAGTATGGCCCTGTTAGTCTGTCCATAGCAGCAGAAAAGAGCAAGAGTCCGGTAGCACCTTAAAGGTTAACACAGATTGTGGCAGGGGATGAGATTTCATGAGGCATGGCTCACTTCTTCCGATACCTTCTGAAGAAGTGAGAAGTGACTCACAAATGTCCACACCCTGCCGCAAATTTTATGTGCTACTGGACTCTTGCTCTTTTCTACTACAATAGGAAGGATAATCACCAATATTAATGCTTATCAGAGGACTTTTGGAAGGTGTGGAGGTGTAAGCTGATAAAATCAATGACTGAGAATGATCTTAGACTAGCGTTGTTATGGGAAGTAGAGACCCCCCAAAAAATATCTTTCTGTAGATGTAGCCATTGGTTCACCTTATTCTTTCAAAAGATTAATTTCTATTTGTTTTTTTTTCTTTATACGTCTCTTTTTCACGTCTCTGTGCCCTTTTGTAACCTCAACTCCTGCAGGGTTTTTATTGCGCACCACAGGGTGCTCTAACCGGAGGACAGGGAGGCTTAGGTAGGACATGGACCGCCTCTGAGTATCTACAGAGTGAAATCCTGCAGAACCGCCCTTCCTGTCAATCCTTGCTTCAGATCTCTCTTTTGATCGAAATGGAATTGGCTTGAAAGAACCTTGAAATGCTTGAAAAGAGGGAAGGAAATGGATTGCTGGATTCTAGCGAGAAACTGGGTAAAGAGAAATGAAGAAAATTCCTCTTAGCAGCAGCAGCTTAGGCAGGAGTTAACTCTGCGTGGGATTTCACAATATGCTAGCTATCTTCCGATAAGCACGTTCGCAGCTTGCGTCCAACCAACCATTTCATCAACTTACACCTCTGAACCTTACAAAATATCCAGAAATCTTCTGCTGGGAATGAATACTGAGGAGGATCATCCTTCTAAGCACTGGGACAGGTCTCCCCAGAAATCCAGCAAAAGAATAATCTCCTCTCAGCTGAACTCACTGGCACTCCACTGGGTTATATAGTTCGTATATATTTAGTATCAAGAACGATGGAGCAGTGGTTCAAAAATTCCCCTAGTGCTCTCAGCAACCTTTCCTTCTGGCTTTAGTCCCAGTGGGAGATTGGTCCTCTGCCCTTAGCTGCCAAGGGCAGGATAAATGTAAACACCCCGTCAGTAAAGATCTGAGTCTCTGAGCTGAGAGATGGGATGCACTTAGCTTCTGGAGGTTGGAGAGCAGTTGCAAAACAGATTTTCTCTTCCTTTCTTTTCTGAGCCGCAGCGGCAGTTACAGCATGGACTGTGCTATGGATTCCATCGTGGGAGAAAGATTTCTCCTTTGCTAGCCTTCTAAGGATAAACATGCTTGGGGATCTGTAGGTGCTACTACATGATTCATTGCACCAATGTAATTAATAATAGATAGTATAATTATTAGGACACTACTGATGTTCAGTTGGAGAACACCAACTAAGTTAATTCATGCCATAGTATTCCCCATTACTATGTATGGGTGTGGAAGTCGGACAATGAAGAAAGCCAATAGAAAGAAAGTTGATTAATCTGAAATGTGGTGTTGTCAGGCTTGGGCTGTTTGACCAACTGTTGTATTACCACCTTACTGATTACTGAGCCTGTTATATTCTCACCCTGACTGTTGTTGTAACCTTTCTTCCCTCTCTCCCCATACCGTGTTGTCCTAATGCCTTTATCACTTACCCTCGCCTGCCACCGCATTCCTGGGGGGGGGAGTGAGCACATGTAGGAGTAGAGATGCTAGCTTCAGTAAATCTTCTGGGCCGCCCCAAGAGACTTCTTTCACATGGGAAGATGTCCTTGGAGAAAAGTCTTTGATTAGCTAGTTGGGGACCGTATATTTCTCATGGTCTGTGTAGTAATGCTGACATGTATGAATGGAATGTGAGGTTGTTATATGCACCTTTCCTGCCCTGGCACCCCTGTTCTGACAAAGAGTTCAATCCCTGAACGTCTCATATCTTCTAATAAAACTTTCATACAAGAAAGTGTGTGTGAAAAGTGACTTGACTAGGAACCTGACAAGTGTTGGAGGAGAACTTTACGAACATTGTGGATCATCAAAAAGACAAATAAGTGGAGTTGGGGTTTCAGCGAGCTGATGGCAGCCGTGTCTCCTGGGATCTCCCAGGGAGACAGCTCACAAACCAGCAGTTAGAGAGGGGGTGCGAATGTCCGCGCCCCCCGGGGACACTTGCAAAGGGTCTCCAGTCATGGAGCGCTGAGGGGCGCCTCTTTCCCGGCACGCTGTCAGGAACTTGAGGTGTCCCTTTGCTCTGACAGTCTCTCTGCTGTGTTCCGGCAAGGACTAAGCTACACACACCCCATCAAGCAAGTGGAGGTTGAGCGGCAAATAAGCATATCTGTTGCTGAGATCTACTTGATCTACATATGAAGAGTGAGTAAAGTTGAAACGAAACAACAAAGCGAAAGCTCCCCGGGGAAAAGCGAGGGGGGAGAGGGGACTCTCCTCTGCTAAGAACAGTTTATAAGCATTACGGAGCTAGAAAAAAGGGGGGCATGTTTAAAAGTGGCAATGGACTATACAGAGAGATTCCAGGAGGCAGTTAAGCATTGAAGCAAGTCTTCGGGACTTTGGCAAACTTTGTAAAAGTAAACATCCTTAAAAATGGCAATGGACTACGTAGTAAGAACAACAAGCGATATCCAAGCTTTCTCCAGGAAGTGGAAGAGCTGCTGGTTAACCATGTGACCAGAAATAATCATGGACTCTAGCAAACTGTGTCTTAAGCCTTTGTCCCCTGTTGGTATAAATGAGGTACTATGCAAGAACTGTGCTACATGTCAGTTGTTGCTTTTAAAAGGACTGTGTTAATATTGGAGAAGCATCTCCCCAATGATCATAGGGGCTTCCAAGATTAAAGAGGAGAGTCAAATGGGCATTTGCAATTCGAAGGGCCTGTATGCAGACCATAAGCAAGGTTTAAAGCGAAGGAGTATCCTCCATGTTAAATAGCGATTCTCCTGGTCTACTCTTTGTTGGGAAGTTTTTACAAGCTATGATGATGACTGATCACTCCCAATGTTAAAGAAAGTTTTTTACTATTGTTAAGCAAATTTTCTACAAGCTGTATGTGACCTCCAACCCTTGGGTTTTTAGTGGATTTTCTTTTCTTTCTCCTATAGTGTATAGATTCCCTCCCTAATTTCGTTGTAGTTTTTAGTAAATGCTAATAAAAAATCTCCTAAAGGTAAAGGTTCCCTTGCTCGAAAGCCAGTCGAATCCGACTCTAGGGTTGCGGTGCTCGTCTCCATTTCAAAGCCGAAGAGCCAGCGCTGTCCAAAGACATTTGACTAAACACCAAGGCACACAGAACACTGTTATCTTCCCACTGAAGTGGTACCTATTTATCTACTTGCAATTTCTTGCTTTCAAACTGCTAGGTTGGCAGGAGCTGGAACTAGAGACGGGAGCACACTCCATCATGCGGCACCCGGGTCTCGAACTGCCGAACGACCGACCTTCCACAGCCTGCAGTTCAGCGTCTTAACCACTTGAGCCACCGCAGCTACAGGGGGCCATAAAAAGACAAATAAGTGGGTTCTAGATCAACTCAAACCTGAACTTTCCCTAGAAGCTGAAATGACTATCGTACTTTGGTCATATTATAAGAAGACAAGAATCACTGGAGAAGACAGTCATGCTATGGAAAGATAAAGGCAGCAGGAAAAGAGGAAGACCCAACAGGAGAGGGATGGACTCCATCAGGGAAGCCACAAAGGGCCTCAGCTTGCCAGACCTGAGCGAGGCTGTTAATGAAAGGATGTTTTTGGAGGACATTGATTCACAGGGTCACCATGAGTCGGAGGTGACTTGATAGCACTTAACAGACACACACGCACATATGCACACATACCCCATGTATTATGAGAGTGTGATCCTCCTTATTGTGTAGTGGGTTGACCGCGTGGCTAGGCCCAATCAGCTCCCATAACATGGTGCACGCTTGACTCTTACACAACTAAGACAAAGACAAACGGCCAGGAGGCCAACTATATACATATCCAGGGGACACCCCTGGATCCCATTGGGAGGTTCGAACTTCCCTCCCCGTTTCTATTGGCTCCCCGTTGGAGAGACCAAGAGACCAGTTCCCATTGTCCACCCAGGGTCAAGCCCTGGGTACTCGCTGGCCCCTGGTGGCGGCCAGCGGACACAACACTCCTGATATGTGCAGTTTCCATTGTGTGTGAAGAAAGCAACACAAATGTTTTTCCACTTCAATATGTACAAATGGAACTTCGGATTTTTGAGGGTACGATTTTACGCATACTGAAGTTGGATGAGCATGGGAAAATAAATGTGTCGCCCTATTCATGCAAAACAATGACTGCACATACCAAGAGGATCATGAATAATGCGCACTCCTCTTAGATGTGGTTGGCGTGCCAAAAAATGAAAGTCTGACAAGGGCTATTGATACAGGACATTTTAGGTGTGAAATCATTTTGCTAGCATAGAAATTACATTACAGGATAATTTGCCTAGCAATTGCACGTAGCTTTGAAAAAATGATTAAAGCGATAGGTTGATACTATTAAAATATTACTGATTTTGAAGGCAGCGCCTTGGGCACTGTGGAAAGGCAGGATATAAATATTTTAAATAAATAGTGGGACTGCTATGTCTCAAGGCTTGGGGTACAAGGTTGCTTGTTAAAATTGTAAACGCGATCAGTAGTCCAACACATCTGACACTCTGTGGGAATTTAAAGAAACATCAAGTCATGGACGACTTATGACAGCCTCACCAAGGGACTTTCAAGGGAAGTGAGAAACAGAGGTGGTTTGCCATTGCCTTCCTCTGTAGAATCTTCCTCGGGGGTCTCCCTTCCAAGACTTATGGTAACCCTAGCAAAGGGCTTTCAAGTCAAGTGAGAAGCAGAGGTGGTTTGCCATTGCCGTCCTCTGCAGAATCTTCCTCGGAGGTCTCCCTTCCAAGACTTATAGTGACCCCAGCAAGGGGCTTTCAAGAGAAGTAAGAAGTAGAGGTGGTTTGCCATCACCTCCCTCTGCAGAACCTTCCTTGGTGGTCTCCCATCCAAGACTTATGGTAACCCCACCAAGGGGCTTTCAAGGGAAGTGAGAGGCAGGGGTGGCTTGCCATTGCCTTCCTCTGCAGATTCTTCCTCGGTGGTCTTCCTTCCAAGTACCCATCCTTCTTAGTTTCCCAGATCTGACAAGACTGAGCTATACAATGCCAGCTTCCCTCCCAATAAATAGTTGAGACACACTGATCTAAACTATCACCAAGGGAATATACAATATTTTGAAATTTGTATCACAAGAAGCTTCTTAGTTTGATGTGCCTTCATTCGTCTGAAATGTTAATTGACCATTTGAAATGTCAAAATTGTATATTTTATTTCACTGGAATTCTATATCCCTATATACTCATACAATTTTTTAAAAATCTGCTTGACATTTTAAAATATTAAGTGCTGTGCTTCATTGTAAATATAATAAGTAGACTTGATAAGAAAAAAAAATCCATAAACTTTGCTTGTGAAAAGAATGGGCTACTTCGTTCATGATTATTAAGCAAACTGATTATGCAGCAGTGCAGACATACATCAACTCTGTTTGCAAGCAGGAGAAGTGGCTTGAGTTTTCCCTCCCCGCAATGCTGTTTTCACAGCCACAGACCACTTGATCCACTGCACATTCATGAAAATGTATATGAATGGACACAAAATACTAAAAAATCCACCTAAGTACATAAGAGACGCCAATGTTGGATCAGGCCAAAGGCCCATCCAGTCCAACACTCTGTGTCTCACATAGTGGCCAGAAATACCAGGTGCCATCAGGAGGTCCACCAGTGGGGCCAGGACATTAGAAGCCCTCCCACTGTTGACCCCCCCCAAGCATCAAGAAGACAGAGCATCACTTGCCCCAGAGCCCCTATCTATACCTTGTGGCTAATAGCCACTGATGGACCTCTGCTCCAGATGCTTATCTAATTCCCTTTTGAAGCCGTCCATCCTTGTAGCCACCACCACTTCCTGTGGCAGTGAATTCCATGTGATAATCGCTCTTCGGGTGAAGAAGGACTTTCTTTTATCCGTTCTAACCCGACTGCTCAGCAGTTTCATGGCATGCCCACGAGTTCCTGTATTGTGAGAAAGGGAGAAAAGTACCTCTTTCTCTACCTGCTCAATCCCATGCATAATCTTATGAACCTCAATCATGTTTCCCCTCAGTCGTCATTTCTCCAAGCTAAAGAGCCCTAAGCGCCTTAACCTTTCCTCATAGGGAAAGTATTCCAACCCTTTTATCATTGGAGTTGCCCTTTTCTGCACTTTTTCCAAAGCTATAATATCCTTTATAAGGTGTGGTGACCTATCTAGGTTGATTATATTGCTGACTTTGTTCAAGTGACAGCTGTCCTATAATTTCCCCCCTACTTCCTATAATATAGTACATACCGGTTCATTGTAAAATTAAACCTTTGGCATTTGGGTTGAGAGTTACTTTAAGTAAATAATCATGGTCAAGTGAGGGCATCGTGTGTCAATGGGTGTTGGGACAGGGTTTCTTTCTTTCCCTCAACAGCCTCCCCCATACCACATAAAACTCAGATGAATTTCAAAAATAATTTAGAAATGTAACATAACAGACATAACAAACATAAAAGATTGCTTCTGTGGGTCAATTTCATGGTTCAGTTATGTAGAGAGATACTAGAGAGAAGACACAGGTCAGTTCCACACTGGGGCTGTTGTACATATTAGATTCCATGTCAAAAATGAAGTCAAATGAGGAGGAAGTTCTTGTATTTTATTGTAATTAAATACGGAAAACAGTTAGGCCAAAGGACCCATCAAAACTGACTGCTTTCTTCTCAGCATAATCAGGAAAAATGCCTCAAATTAATAGGAAAACAATTAGACCAAATAGTTAACCAAAAATTGACAACTATCTTCTTTCTTCATCTTCTTCTTGAGCATATTCTGAACATATTCAGGAAATACATGATATTTTATACATGGACTGACATCATCAAGAAAACAATATTCAAACAGCATAATTGGTTACAAAAGACAGTGGTAATTTGAGTAATCATCCTCTGATAGGCCAGATATAAAGAAACATATATCTACGTCAAACTAAGTGTTTACTTAACCTAACCTAAATGATAATGGGCAAGGATACTTTATATCAGACTAAAATCTTATCTGATCCAGACATTGAAAGGTTTGCCCTAAGAACTACAGAATCATGAACTTTGTACCTATTATGTTGTCTGCTAGCAGACCTACAAGAGGGAAGCCTTCTATATAACAGGCCTTTCTAACATCCTAATAAAATATTACTTAAAGAATAAATCTATAAAAACCCAAGAAATATGAATATGAACAATCAAGAAGGAAAAACCTATATATGAAAATCTTTATATTCCCATTTATACTACAGGGCCATTTCCCACAGATCAGTCAATGTCTGTTCTGGCACAAGCTGCAAGCGGAACGACAAGGGAAGATCGACCATATCAGAAGCGAGTGGGCCACTGATACCATTCAGTCTGCAGATCTTCCCATCCATGCACAAGGTGGCTCCATTCTGGTCACAACCAGTGTTCCCTCTAAGCTCAGTTAGTGTGAACTAGCTCACAGCTTTTTAGCCTCTGGCTCACACATTTTTGTCCTAGCTCGGGGAGGATGGCTCCAGATCAAACTAATTTATGCAGTAGCCAAATCGCTCACTCACAGCTTTAATGCCAGTAGCTCACAAAGAAGAATTCTTGCTCACAAGACTCCACAGCTTAGAGGGAACATTGGTCACCACCTGGCCACCCTCTTACCGTTCTTTGATGTCAACTTGACAACATGTTTTCTTTTTTAAAAAACAAAGTGAGATGATTTGTGTTGCTGGACTCTGGCACTACTCCCCCATCTGCAAGAAAGCACCAAATCAGCTAACTTTTAATTCAGTTCCCAGGGATGAACTTGTAGCATCCAGCCCCTGCACGGTTGTGCCCAAGCTCCAGATAACCTAGACAGAAACTCCGAGCTCTCCAATTGACATGAACATTTTTGCCTTGGATACCACACAGCGAGAAATGGCACTCATCGGTGTAACAGTGCCAATGATTCTGTTAAATGAAATTGCGGCATCTGTTACTGCATTGCTCAGACATAACCAGGGGTCATTTCGTAGAAAAAGAGGTGCAGGAGCTCTTTAGCATAACTCATTCGCATAACTTATTTGCATATGCTACACCCCCTGACATCACCGGAAGTGTGTCAAAAGGCAACACCCACCGCTCAGGCTCCACTGGACTGCTTTGGATTGCTAGCTATTGGGGGGTGGGGGGAAATGTGCAGATCTGTCTTTGCAGAGGAGGGAGAGCTTGTACCTGAATAAAACTTGGCCTTAAAGGTGCCACTGGACTGTTTTGGACCAGGGGGCCGGGGAGAGCTCTGCAACTTACCTGGCTGCTTCTTGCTCTGACTGAGGGCTGCTGGGAGCAGGGGGTGTGGCTTGTTGCATGTGCCCACCCCCTGGGCTCTTTACTGTCAGAGCTCCGTTCCTGTGTGCTCCCGCAGGAAATGACCCCTGGACATAACCATAACAAGAGTAGGAAGTTGCTTTGAACAGGTAGAAGTAGAGATCATCTACACCGCAGAAAGTGTACTTTTGTTCCACAGCAATAGGGAAACAATGAAATAAATTAGGACTGCCAAGCTCCTGCTGCCAGTGGCCATTTCCTGCCACTGCTCAGCTGGCTGGCAGGGCAAACTGGCCAGAAACTGGTCCCGGGGGGGGGGAATTGGGAGCATTGCAACACACTGACGTCACTCCCTGTGTTCCTGGAAGTGAAGTCAGTATGTCGAGGGGGGATGCCAGAGACACTCTGGCATTTGCACAAAACTCTATGGTTAAATCATAGAGTTTTGCCTGAATGCCAGAGCATCCCCCGATGACACACTGATGTGACTTCCAGCCACACAGGGAGTGACCTCAGTATGTCACTGGCAATGTCATTACAATGCTGGCAAGCGCCCCACCACTGAGGTCCTGAGGGTGCATTCCTGGAGAAAATCAAGAGTGTATCTGAGGGTGAAGGGAGAACAAAGATTTCTAACTGAAATTGTCTGAAACAGCTGTTAGCTGCTGGACCCCTCCTCAAGCTCAGAGCATTCCGGGGCATGCACCACCAGGGCCTGGGCAGGTCAAGGAACCGTTCTAACACGGATGCCAATTGCATAGCTCCATGGGAAAGTAAGAGGAATATTCTATGGTTGTATCAGGAGGTGGTCAGAACAGATGTCTTCCCCCCATCACCAAAAAAAGCATGCATAACTGAAGCAAATGGATTACTCAGGACTTATGAGAAACATTTCCATCTCCAGAAGACTTTAGCAATTCAAGCAAGCATTTACTCTCAAATCCACTTCTGCATACGCAAGGACACTTTTTCCTCTTTGCTATCACCTCAGTGCAACTTAATCCCTCTCTGGTCAAATCTGTATTTGTCTTTCCCACCGGTGTCCCAGCCTTCTGACTCCATCTTCAAAAGAGCTGTCTACATTTGGTTTTGTTTTCACACCTCAGCAGTGCTAGCATACTTTTGCAGGTCTGCATATGTTTATCGCCCTCTCGTGGTGGCTCCACTGTCATTGCACCTCCGCACTGCTTTAAATGAATCTTCCACAAACAATGTTCAAACAAGCATAGAGAAAGACGGCGTCACAGCAGCACGAAACTGATTTTTAAAATGCAAATGCAGATTCGACCACTGTCTCGGTGTCACCTGGCCAGTCAAACCTTCCTGGGTCATCAACAGAACCATTAGCAGCCAGCAAGTCATAGCACAAGCTTTTGTTTCACCCCAGTAAAGCAATCATTATGATTGTTCTCTAAGTGTTTCCCACTGGGCAAGCCACGTGTCTTCCCACAGCCTCAGGGCACAATGTCCCTATAAAGATCACTACCCCAGACCTACTCAGTGTGTGTGTGTGTGTGTGTTCCTGGTACCAGCTGCATACTCCCACATTCATGGGCTCCCCCCCCTCTCCTTCACAGAATGAAATTCTGGTTGTTTCCCTCTAGATCTGCTGCATCCACAGAGCTCTCCAGGACTGGTAAATATCATCTGATTCCTAAAATGTTGTTTCCCTGCTCCCCCCTGCCTTTCCAGTTAGCTCTTGAATGTTGTGTGGTTTTCTTTCCCCCCATTTTCAGTGTTAATAAAAAGACTCTTTAATTTGAACAAATCACCTGTTTATTTGAGAGTTCTCACAGGAACAATCCTCGTAAATGTCGGCATTGTTTGTTCCGGTTGCCCCCTCTCGCACAGACTCCTATGCTAATTCTCCCCAACTAATTGGAGGCTGCCTCTTTAGGTAACAAACCGTATGTTTGACAGATGGCAATTGTGCCCTAGTAGACTGGCATTCAACCAGTGATAGACAGGTCAAGAATCCTTTTTTTTTTTTTTAATTTTCCCAGGCAAAGATCCAGGTCTGACCTGGTGCTTGTATAACAAAGCAAGATCAGAAAGAACCCATAGGATGTCTCCGGCCTATGGCAAATCGTGACCTGAGAGAGGAAAGGATCCTTCCTTCTCCTTCCACTTTATAGCCTTGAGTGGCACACTATGAGTAAACAAATTGTATCCAATTTGATCCTGAATATTTATTCAATGTTTTGAAAATGTTTGCAGCAATTAACTTTTTAAATTTTGCTCATGTTTCCCCCCTCACAGTGTCTTTCAGCTGGAACAATTTGTTCTCTGATAGGAAACAATTCCATCTGGAATGCAGTTTTTATACCCCTCTGAAGCAGAATCCTTTACAATGGGATGTGTAAATTTACATAATTAAAATGCATTTTTAAAAAGATGTTGATCTTTTGCCAGCTATTATTTTCTAGCTATTAAAATAAACCTTTTTTTAGCAATGACAAAAATGAAAAATATATAAACCACACCCAAAGATGAATGAAAAATGAAATCAAACACATTAATATCATTTTAAGTCGTTCCGTAGCAAAATATTTTGCCTTGCACTTAAAAAAATATCTTCTGTCAACTATTCTATCTATTAAAAACCTCAGATCTGATTAGCATTTTCTTAGAGAAACAGAAATAGAATCAAACTAGAGCCAGAAAATGAATGCATCACATGACATTAAAATCTCACATAGTTTATTTTTTATGTGAAAATATGGAACCTGGCCTCCTCTAAATGTGAGTAAAGAGTTTCATTTTGTTCTGTTTTGCTTTTTAAAGTAAGCCCTACTTTAGGGTTTGGAGTTAACCTCCTCAGGATTGCACCACTGAGTGGAGAAGTGAAGCATTACACAGAGGTTCACACTATAAGGGTCAATTTTTTGCTCAGTTATTTTGACCCTAATTAACCCTTCCTGGCAACTAACCTCACCACCACCTGTATGTAACATTTGAAGAAATCTGTTTCAATATATCTAAGTGTGCATCTACACATGCTAAGTCTCTCAGTTCTTGCTTATGCCACCACCTGTATGTAACATTTGAGGAAATCTGTTTCAATGTATCTAAGAAGTGTGCATCTACACATGCTAAGTCTCTCAGTTCTTGCTTATACCCAGAATTGAAAACTGGCCCCATTCACACGGAGGATTTGCCGCGCTAAAGGCACGAATGTCAGGTGGATTTTCGGGGTGTGATCACACAGCAACATCTGGCAAGCATAGCGCACCCGTGGCTAACCCGTAGCATCCAGCCGAAGATGCGCAGTAAAAAAACCTACCTCGGAAAGTGCACCGGATGTTTTTCGTAAGCGCATGCGCACAAACACGTAACTGAAAGCAGTGCTGCTCCGCGGAACTGCACATGTGCACAAACGCAAAACGCTTGCCGCACCACTTCTTTGCCATGCTCCAGCATCGTCATGTGATCACCAGCTAAAAGCCTAAGCGCGAAGACTCAGGGGACTGTGTGGTCGGGCTACCGCGCTTTATTTTGTTCCGGGGCAAACAGCCACACCTCCACCCCGCGTTATCTGGCCCGTATGACCAGGGCCTTTGTTGGCCTTGGAGGTGTCACTGGACTCAAATTCAGTTCTTACATCTGTTTTACTCTTGTATTTATATGCTAATTTACTCCTATTCACAAATCTTACCAAACACTTTAGTCTAGTTTCAGCTATAATCACACAGTTACTTATGTATTTTGACTCTAACTAGCCCTTACTGGTAACTAATCCCTCCACCCGCTCTACTCCTATATGTAATGGTTGAGGATGTCTT
The DNA here is from genome assembly GCF_001447785.1 of Gekko japonicus. NCBI lineage: Eukaryota > Metazoa > Chordata > Lepidosauria > Squamata > Gekkonidae > Gekko > Gekko japonicus. Next base: position 118,372 of record NW_015169278.1, read on the forward strand.
GTTTCACTGTATTGTGTGCATGCACCCAAAAGCTTATACCCAGAATTAAACTTTGTTGGTCTTAAAAGTGCCCCACTGGTCTCAAACTTTGCTCTGCTGCTTCAGACCGCCTGGATAATCCTAGCCGTAAGCCTCATTGATTACAAATGAATAGGATGCTGAGCAGACCTGTTTGCTCTTGGATCAGCAGTTCGAGACCCAAGTGCCACATGATGGAGTGAGCTCCTGTCTCTGGCCCCAGCTCCTGCCAACCTAGCAGTTTGAAAGCAAGAAATTGCAAGTAGGTACCACTTGGGTGGGAAGGTAACAGCGTTCAGGGTGCCTCAGCATCTAGTCATGCATGTCAGCATCGGACCTATGGTTTGGGGTCGGTCTGGATACTCACTGGTGTTCTGATGTACATAGCTAATTGCCCTTCTTGCTTGCATATTATCCCAATAGGTTTATCTCTGTATTCTCCACTGGCTTTTTGTTCTCAGGCTGATTGTAACACCTGCTAGCTATGAATCAACTATTATATAAAGTCCTCCTCTGACATTCCCAGGATGAGGGGTAGTTGAACCAGGCTTGGTTTTCTGTTTGTGATAGTGCGCTTGGTACTCTTTTATGAGAAACCTCCTCCACAATGGTCAGGAGATTGTTCGCTTCTCATCATGTCTCTTGGCCTTGCAGGAAGTCTGTTAGATAAACATTCTCACAGTTTTAATTGTACTTTGTTAACCTGTCTCTGTCACATGTAATCATGACGTCTGAATGTGGGCAGCACCAAAGTTCTCGTAAGAGCTAAACTTGTATTGCCTGGCATTACGGTCAAAGCCTTTGATTCACCTGCAACTTTCCTGATTGCTAATAAAATCCATAAATGGAATGATCATGCCTGAGAGTTACTGAAGAGTCTTACAGCTGGCCACATGACCACAGAAATGTCTTTGGACAGCGCTGGCTCTTCAGCTTGGAAATGGAGATGAGCACTGCATCCGTAGAGTTGGATTTGACTGGCTTTTGAGCAAGGGAACCTTTACCTTTACTAGGGGCCAAGCAGGAATCTTTAAGGATCTTCTTCGAACTGACTCTGAACAGGCATCTTTTTCTGCCTCATCCACTTGTTCCCGGGGCATAGCATTATAAGCAGGTATTGTCTTTTAGTGGGTTATGCCCTAGCTAAGGGGGGCCAGAACACTGCAACCTGCTAAGACCATGAGGCACCTGAGGAGAGAGGGCTGTTTCTGGAGCCTGCTTCATACAGCTGCACTCACTAGGGTAGGGGGAAGGAACAGGGTCGTGGCAGAAAGCCCTGCCCCCAATGTGTTCAGTAGACTGTCTGAACAGCCTTTGCTTCAATACAATCTGTACTCAGCTTGGTGCAGTGGTTAAGTGTGTGGACTCTAATCTGGGGAAACTGGGTTTGACTCCCCACTCCTCCACTTGCACCTGGCTGGATGACCTTTGGACAGTCACAAGCTCTGGCACAGCTGTTCCTGAAAGAGCAGTTTCTGACAGAGCTCTCTCAGCCCCACCCACCTCACAGGGTGTCTGTTGTGGGGAGGGGAAGGGAAAGGAGTTTGTAAGCCACTCTGAGACTCCAAGTGAACGGTAGGGTATAAATTCAATCTCTTCTTCTTCACTTCAGTGATGCAAGAACTTCTGCCCCAGTAGGAAGACAAGCTTGGACAGGGGTTTCACTGTTCAAGAGGAGTCTGATTCATTAAAGAGCTCATCTGCCAGCCTGTTGCATCTATCCTGTATCTTAGGTCAAAGGTCTGCAACGTGATGCCCACCGATGCTTTTCCTTTTGCCCACCAAATATTTTCAAAAAGTGGGCAGGTCCAGGGAGGGGTTTGGCCAAGGAAAGCTTCTGATTGGCCACTGGAGATTTGATTGGCTGTGCAGATTTTTTTAAAAAATGTTTCTTTAGCAGCAGCTGCCACTGCAGCTCAAAGACCTTCACTCTCCCCGGTCACACGGGCTGGATATTGCGGGGGGGGGGGGGGAGGGCGGGCTAATTGCCCCGGAGCAGTTTGATCCGAAATTACACGATCAGACATGCCGGCGGCACACCACGGGTCCAACGAGGGTGGCGATCACACAACGAACCTGCAGCACGGCAAAGAAGCGGAGCGGTGCAATCACACCAGCAATGGCTAGGTGCCGCTGCCGTGACAAACGGGATAATTTTTTTAAAGCTGAAACGGCACTTTCGCTTTCCTCTTTGTGCGCATGCGCCGTTGGGTGCTTGTGCGCATCTTGTGGAGACTTGGGGGGGGAACCTGTTTGCGAAGGGACATGGGCGGGCGCTGGATGCCACCACCAGAAACGCGATCAGACGCCCGCCCTTGCACCGCGGTTTCCAGAAACTAGTACCTCGGAGGCACTAGTTTTTTACGCTGCATCTTCGGCGGGAAGCCTCGGGTCGGCCACGGGAGCTCTACGCTTCCCAGATGTTGCGGTGTGATCGCGCCCGGAAAATCCTCCTATCTTCCGTCTCTGTAGCGTGGCTTTTGCTCCGTGTGACCGCAGCCTCTGTGTGGCTGAAGGGAAGCTGATGTCGCTGCTGCAGCCAGTTTGTAGCTGTGGTCACCATGCTAGGTCTGAATCCCAAAGGTGCCCTCAGACTCAAGCATGTCTGGGAACCTGTCTTAGCTTTCCCAGGGGACTCTCTACGGGGTTAGCCTGCAGTGGGGGGGGAAGTCCTTTCTCTGTCCCACTTCTCTACACCTGTGGCTTCTGAGAGCCAGTGGGAGCTGCTAAAAGTGGGGGGGGGTTAGAACTGGGATTTCATGAAGGTCTCCCTCCCTTTCCCTGCATAAATGGAGTCCTGTCTTATTTTATTCTATATTTCATCTGCTTTTATTAACTGCAGCATGCTGGTTTCCTCCCCCACCCCCGAGCACCTTTCAGGGAAAAGACTCCATTTTGTCTCATATTTTTGACCTTTTAGATTAGCTGTCTCTTTGACACTTTTAACATATGCCTTGATTTTTTTTAAAAAAAAACAATCCAAATAGATCACAGTCACCTCTGTCTTATCCATTTTTGTCGTCTTTGAAGATTTTTTTTTTTAATCAGATGTCTGACTAAACCCATTCTTTGTAATTTCATGCTGGCAATCAATTTCCTGGTTCCTTGTTCTCATAGTAACAGCCAGTCATTTTGTCCCCTCATTTAATGATTTAATGTGTCCTGTCCCTACATCCACTTCTGGTTGATTAGGCATGTAAATATTGCAAAGGAGGAGGAGGAGGAGATTGGATTTATCCCCCGCCCTTCACTACCCAAAGGTGTCTCAGAGCGGCTTACGAACTCCTTCCCCTTCCCCTCCCCACAACAGGCACCCTGTGAGGTAGGTGGGGCTGAGAGAGCTCTGAGAGAAACGGCTCTTTTTCAAGAACAGCTCTTGTCAGAACTACGGCTTGCCCAAGGCCATCCTGCCAGGTGCAAGTGGAGGAGTGGGGAATCAAACCCAGTTCTCCCAGATTAGAGTCCGCACACTTAACCACTACACCAAACTGGTATGGCAGGATGGATTGTGTGTGGGGTGAGGTGGGGAATTCAACTCAGAATGGAAGGTGGAGTTTTATAATTAATTGACCCCAGCCTTGGAGTTGCTGTCTTACCAACCAGGTAATTATTTCAGAAACAAAGAAATAGATTCAAAGGTACTCCTATTTCTAGGGCTGAGTTTATGGTCCAGGCAAGAGACACCTGGGACCTTGAAAACAATTTTTTTTAAATTTTAAATATTTTATTAAAGTTTGTGAAGCTTATACAAATGCAAACACAAATAAAGTAGTAACACAAATCAAGTGGTGAGATACAAAATAATATATGTACACACAGTGCTCATATATACTGTTTACGTAGAAACGGAAATGATAGCATAACTACTGTAGAAGATTAGTTTAGCTTTGAATCAAGAGTAAATAATGCCCATTTCGTATTTATTATTTTTTCTGCTTCTACTTTTTCTAGAAAAGGAAACCATTTGTCTAAGGGATCATGGAGAAAATTCTTCACTACCGAACTGTCAGTATTGACTGTGAATACTGTAATTTTTTCTAATGTAAAGTAGTCCCAAACTTTCGCTAACCACTGGTCTATTGTAGGAGGGTTAGTATTTTTCCATTGTTGAGCAATGGTGGCTTTGGCTGCCGTTAATAGAAGTGAGATCAGTTCTCTACGGATCTTTCGAATATGGTCGTCCTCCCATAAATTTAGTAAGATGATAACTGGGTCCAAGGGGATAATGTAGCCCGTGTAGTAAGTTATGGCTCTTAAAATTTGTGTCCAAAAACCACGGATATGGACACAGTCCCACCATGTGTGTATAAAGGTCCCCTTGGATCCACACTGTTTCCAGCAGAGAGAACTTGTATTAGATGACATATGTGCCAATCTAACCGGCGTAAGATACCAACAAAATAGGACCTTATAGGCCGAGGATTGAATTATTAGTGATTTAGATATATGATTTGTCTTGAGCCATATCTGGCTCCACTGGTCATCACGGAGATTAATATTTAAATCTTTTTGCCAGGCAGACTGGTATGTTGTCATTTGCTGATTAGTGGCAAAAACCCCACCCCAAGTCAGAATGGGATGATGGTGGATTGTTGTTTCAAAAACTTGATTCAGATTATTTAATATCAGAATTAGAATGATTATTAGGAAATCAATCAAAGAGTTATTTCCAATCAATCAATCAATCAATCAATCAGTTATTTCCATTGGTCCCTATATGTTTGTTTTTAAAAAACAATTTTATTAGGATATAATAATAAGTAAAATTTTACGTCATATAACAAATTTTTCATATCCTTTTATCCAAATATCTCCCCCCCTCCTGACTTCCCACAGTGCTCTATTACATTCTTGAATTTTTACCCCTTTTCCAATTCTTTAACAACATAATTCTTTCAGGTAACGTGTCTTTTTATCTGTTTATCTATGTATGTTTAAATTTAATCTAAATGTCCATCCAACCTTAATAATTGTCAAAACAAAATAAATTGTTTTTTTTACATCCCAGTATTTCTCCAAGTAGTCTTTAAAGTCTTTCCAATCTGCAAAAAAAAAACTTCTGCTTCTTGATTTTTAAGCTTTCTCATCATTTTGTCCATCTCAACCATAAAAAGTAACTTTTCCAACCATTCCCAGATATCGGGAGTTCTTTCTTGCTCCATTGGTCCCTATATGTAACATGTTTCCCCCCATAGTGTTCTTGGTTTTTTTTGCTTTGATACATATTACATGAAACCTGAACATTTTGTGTAGCTGAAACTGAAAAAGTGTGATGCCATATTCAGACATAACCAAGACTACCCATATCAGGAGGACTGCAGGCATTTGCGCCACTGGTACGCACAGCTGGATACCTCCAAACACAACACCTGAAAAGGGCTATCAGCTAGTACAAGGGTCACCATGGGTGCCCTGCTGCCCACAAATACCTTTCCTGGTTCTCAACAAGTTGTTTTAGAAAGTGGGTGGGGCCAGGTGGGGGTTTTGCTCAGCAAGGCTTCAGATTGGCCACAGGAGATTTGATCGGTTTTTAAAAAATATTGATTTGGCAGCAGCTGCCACCACAGCACAAGGATCTTCACTGTGTGACTGAAGGTAAGCCGCGGCGGCCATTTTGTGTCTCCTCCCATGAGCTCTCATTTGGATATACAACCTCCAGGCAGTGGCTGGCCATCTCCAGCTATAACAACTGGTCTCCAGGCGACAGAGATCAGTTCACCTGGAGAAAATGGCCGCTTTGGCAGTTGGGCACTGTGGCATGGTATCCTACTGAGGCTCCTCCAAACCCTGCCCTCCCCAGGCTCCACACCCAAAATCTCCAGGTATTTCCCAACACAGAGCTGGCAACGCTGGCGAGGGTATGTGGCATGCGGCCCAGAAACTAAAACCAACACTTTGATTTCTCTCTGGGGGAAAATGGACCACCTATATCTTGCACCTACCTGTGGCCTGGCTGCCCCATTTTGGACCCGCCCAAGTTTCTGAGCAATTTTGAAACACATACGAAAAGCTGAGTTTGTAATGAAATGGTGCTGTGCAGTTGGTTTTCCTTCAGCAATACTCTCTCGGTGATTCATCCAAATCTGCAGCTTGCTAAATCACTTGGCAAAAGAAGTGTTGTTTCCAAATAGTTTTCCTCCTAACATTTGCAGGAAATGAAAAACAGAGTCTGTATTTAAACAACAACCACAACAACTTATCATTTGACAAATAAATGATAATAACTTAATTGCATACTCTTTACTGAAGTGGAAGTTGTCATATAACTAAGCTTTGGATTTAAAAGCAGAAGGTAATTATAAAGGTACTTATGGGTCCTGATGAAAACATAAACTCGTCCCAGAAGTTTTTAATGCTGATTTTCACTTGTTTAAGCTGTCACATGAGGGGGGGAAATGGCACAGAGGTGACAAGGTGCCAGTCCTCTTCCAGAGATAAATCAACAAATGTGCTATCAAAATCGAGTCCACAGGAAATGTGCAGGGAAATTCCTTTAAAAGCTAGCCGTCTATGAAATGACAGGCATTTAGTGCAAAATTGACTGTATTAATGTTTTCTTGCCTAAAACCAAAATGAATTTTTGTGACAAAGGAATCCTTTCCTTGATGAGCGGGGCTTTCCAGGGCCAGCCTGCCAACCAGGGTGCAACCCGGAAGTGACAATGTTAAAACCATAGATACAGGGTGCAGTCAAAAGAAGAGGAAGCAGCCTAATCTAAAGAGTACTTCTCCCTATCACAAAAGGCCAGCTTATCCGGCATCATGTGTGTGTGTGAGTATGAGGGCACTGGATCTGCAGGAGAGACCTGCAGAGACATGTGCCTCCATGGAAAAGCCATGTGAAGTGAGTGAGAAGACAAAGGGAGAGACAGAGGAGGGGGTCAGAGGGCAGCTCCCAGGTTAAGACAAAGAGAGGCGTCCCATTCAAGGAGAGAACCCTTAGAGTGATGTAGTCCTCCCCCCATGTCCAGGCATGCTGAGCTGCTCACTCCAACACAATCATTCTATATAAGAGTACTTTTGTACTCTAACTTGTACCTGAATAAAACTTGGTCTTAAAGGTGCCACTGGACTGTTTTGGATTGCTAGCTATTGGGGGGGGGGGGAACCACGCAGATCTGCCCTCACAGAGGAGGGAGAGCTTGTACCTGATGGCAGGCCAGGGGGGCTCGGCAACACCTGGCTGCTTCTTGCTCCTTGTGGCCTGACTGAGGGCTGCTGGGAGCAGGGGGCGTGGCTCGTTGCATGTGCCTGCTCTCTGGGCTCCTTACTGCCGGAGCTCCACTCCTGTGCGCTCCTGCAGGAAATGACCCCTGCTCTTAGATCCTGAGGTACAGGTGGACACCCTGATCTCCTCTGTGTCATGTAATCCCTTTGCTCATCTTCAGTTGATGCTTGGCAGCCATTTCATTTTGGGGGCCTAAACTGACAGCAGACCGGGGATGCTGACGGAGCCCATCTTGGGCTGCCATATATGGCTAGAGGTCTACAGTTGGTTCCTTTGGCTAACAGTCATCTAGCTGTGATTTTAAATACTGCTATAGTAGTTTGCTGCAATGGGAGTGTCTGGTACTAGAATGCTATATTTACACAACCGATCATTTACCAGAGTTTAGCACTCATTACCAGTGCAGTCCTCCGCAGAATCATCCCTTTCAAAGGACATAGGAAGGTGTACATTCAATGGACTTAGAAGGGTGTATCTCTGCATTGTTTATGTATTAACCGAGAATTGTTTCTGTTTAAGCCTTTGCTACTGGTTGTACAGTAAATTTTAACTCAGCAATTTTAATTTTGTGTTAGCACAGAGTTTTTCTGAATTTAGTAGCGAATAAGCACATTGGAAAATGCTATTCATTCTAAGGGTAATTCAAAGCCAGTGTGCTAGATGTGCCAAAATTAATCATAAATTGCAGAGGGAAAAGTGCTGCCTTTCCAAAGCAGATTTATAATCTTCTTTGCAGCAGAAAACCAAATAGTGTTAATCAAGCCTCCCTCCTCAGTAACTGTGATGGGAACATTCAAATGAAGCCTCGGAGACAAAACACAGGAGGGTCACACATCTGTATAGCACTCACTGTCATGTAAGGACATGGCTACGGGGCAGTGATGGGTTATACAGCCATTTGGGAAGCACGACAGGATGGTTGGCGGCTAATCATGCTGACATCTTCACAGATAGCTCCTGACCTGAAAAATTGGCTAGTATTTCACTTTGGCCCCTTTCCATAACGAAGTGTACCTCCCCCCCCCCCTGCAAGGGACATTGAATATATAAATATATTAACAGAGTGCATCTTATATTCAGATAGTGTAAGTGTCATCCGGTAGTCCAATAACCGATAGTGATGGTCTGTGGTGCAGTTTCAGGAACTCCACGCGTCCAGGATGAAAAGCTTTTAGGGAACTGCTTTAGGACTTTTCCAACACAAGCGCTAAAAAATGCCCTCTTCCTTAGATTCTTCCCCATACTTTTAAATCTACAGATGCAACCAGGCCCTATGCACGAAGGGTAAGTTAGAATACAGAGAGGGATCTTTTTCTTTTCTTCTTTTTTTGCAGTTGCACTTTGTGGAAACAGCTGTAAAGACAAACACACCAAGTCTCCTCCCATAGGTATTTCTACTAATAAAGGGTTTTTAAAATCTTTAGCCACAGCAGCATGACTTGACACAGACTTAATTTAATTCCTATGCTGTTTACTTTGAGTGTTACAGCATGTTTCTAAGCCCATCTTATTTCTGGAGTAACTCTGCGTAGGATTCCACTGTTAGGGCACGATCACATGCAGAATTAGCCAAGCCATAGGCGCGAATGCTGGGCAGATGTTAAAGGTGCGATCCCACACACGCTAAGTAATCCACTTCAATCCACTTTCAGTGCACTTTCAAAGTGGAGTTTTACTGTGTGAACTGGCAAAATCCACTTTGAAAGTGCACTGAAAGTGGATTGAAAGTGGATTACTTAGCGTGTGTGGCAGCAGCCGTCGTTTACTTTGAGTGTTACAGCATGTTTCTAAGCCCATCTTATTTCAGGAGTAACTCTGCATAGGATTCCACTGTTAGGGCACGATCACATGCAGAATGAGCCACGCCATAGGCGCGAATGCTGGGCGGATGTTAAAGGTGCGATCAGATCTGCCAAGCGTCCCGCTCCTGTTGGCAACCTATTTTGCTCCACTGCAGAAGCAGAGTAAAAAGGCACCAGGGAAAACCCAGTAGCAAACGGGTTCACTACAGGCCAAGAATGGACTTCCCCCAGTGTGATCGAGCCAGCGTGCTTCCATGGTGTCCGAATGGTCTGATTGGTACATCCCAACTCCATGTCATTGCTTCCCCCACCCCATTTCAGTATGTGCATCATTGCACACTACATAGGGAGCACTCAGTGAGGAGACGCGAATCATCGATCCCTTGTTGAAGCACACCGGAAATATGCGCCCCCCCCAAAAAACCCAACTCACCCGTGGTTGCATCTGATCACGCAGCTCACAGGGACTGTGTGATCACACAAACGCAGGTCAAATTCCTGCAGAGCTAAAAGCCTTGCTTCCCCTCTGCATTATCTCGCACGCGTGAACACTGCCTGAGTGTATTTTACACAAAAATTGATATACACTGAAATTTAACTGACCTTGTTCACTCTGGTGCAGCTGCACTCAATACTCCCTCTGAGCTGTGGAGTCCTGTGAGCAAAAATTCTACTTTGTGAGCTACCGGCATTAAAGTTGTGAGCGAGTGATTTGGGTACTGCATCAATTAGTTTGTTCTGGAGCCCTCCTTCCTGAGCTAAGACAAAAATGTGTGAGCTGGTGGCTAAAAAAACTGTGAGCTAGCTCACACTAACTCAGCTTAGAGGGAACAGTGGCTGCACATGATTTTCAGAGACAAGGGAACAGTGTGATTGTGGTGGCTGTGGAGTGTGTGTGGGGGGGTGCTCTGCGGCAACTTCAGTCCAGCCTTGTGGACTGAAGGCTGTCTAGTCCCCCTCAAGCTGGCCTCTCCTATAGATTCTTTATACCCCTCTGACCTTACAGCTGAACAAAACTCCCCGTCGGCTGCAAACGTGTGTGATTTAAAGATTATATGTTGTCCTCCCTTACCCCTTGAATCATTGTTAGTCCCATGTGTATTTGAGTAACTGTAAATCGCTCAGAGCCAACAAGCTCTGCAGGATTGAGCAATTAATAAATTGAAAGATTATTATTATTATTATTATTTACCCCCAGCCACCCACAATCCAATAAAAAGGGGGACACAAGGTTTAAATTAAAGACTGGTAGATTGTAAGCTCTGTGCCACCTGAAGGTCTCTTCTTTGCAAACCTGCTAGACTATGGCTGTACTTGTATGTGAGGTAAATTGAGACACCCGCTGCTTAGATTTTTTTACTGAACAGACAAGACACAGATGGAGATACACAACAGAGGTTTAGCTGATAGAAAATGAAGTATTTAATAAAGTAAATATGATGTGTGGATAACTTCAATATCTGAAGTAAAGCTGGCTCTCAGAGAAAGTAAATAACCCCTGAGGAGAGGTTTGATTCCTCTCCACAGAACCCACACACCTCAGTTAGGAATGATGGACCCTGGATGCTTATTTCTGATGCAAAAAAAACCCCTTTCTCTCTTAAAATGACCCCCTGAACCCTAACTAGAAAGCCAAGTGAAAGGCTAAGCTGATGTTCCTGTCCAGAGCCATCAAGTGCCTGTCCCAAAAGGAAAAGAAAAGTATTTCTGCATCCTTCTTAAGGCTCCAAATCGTGAGTTAAACAATGCTCAGGTGAGAAAAGCGAACTGAACCTTGGTAGTAATCGGAAGCGCCTAAGTTTAAAGCGTTGGGGATTTTATAAAGAAAAATAAATTACTTGGGGAAATCTATCTGAAATTCATGAAACGATCTACCAGAGAAATGGTGCTAAAGTCAACAATGGGAAAATCCTTAAAAATCAAGAATGAAGAAGTAAAATTTTTGAAAGACATCCCTTTCAAAGTTAGAAAACAGAGGAAATGCTACAGGATGCTCACTCTCACTCTGCAAAAAAGGGGAATACCATACAGATGGTTACTCCCAGAAGGGCTGAGCTTCAATTTCCAGGGGAAAAAATATATAAAATTGACTCTGTTCCAAAAGCGGAAAAATGTATGAACCAAGTGTTTAACACAAAAAAGAAGCAGAAGGAAAAGAACTTAAAACTGGATGGAGAGGAAGAAGACAAAGAAGATGAATCCTACTCACAGGATTCAACAAGCCAAACTTCCACATCATCAGAATCATCTGAATCGGAGAAAGGAGAGGCAGCTCCAAAACTCCAGAAAACGAAGAAACACAGGAAGAAAAGACTCTAGAACTAAGGCAATAGTATTAAAGGCAGAAATTGCGTTAAGCTACTAAATATCTATTAATAATTGAATCAAATCTTAACATAACGTGTTATATTAGGTTAAAAACAATATTTCTATAACTTCTCAGATCGTGACATGTATTAGTCTTTACCCATTTCCCAAATCCAGTAGATGGAATAGATTAGAACTGTAGTACTTTACCCATTCCCTTATCCAGTAGATTTATGTATTAGATTTCCTATACCCATCACCCATAGTATTAGTGTTAGGGTATTAGTATCCTTTCCCCCATCCCATAATTGTAGTGTGTAGAAAATGCAAAAAAAAATAAAAATAAAAAAAATTCCCCTGTGGGGGCCAAAAAAAAAGTATATGGGAACCATCCTATCTCTCAGAAATAAGTTTAAAACAACAACAACCCTACAACAACTCTGTACCCTAAAGTTCAGTGTCTGCAAAATATCTGTGGAATTGCAGGTGCAAAAAGTCTTTAGAAGCTGGACCTTTTCCCAATTTCTGTTTTTTAATCAGCTTCTTGTTCCAGACCATTTGCAAAGAGCCCAGTCGACACTTTGACGCTGACTTTAAATCCATGCTCCGAGCAGAATTATCCACCCTGCCACATCCCAGAGGTTAAAAAAAAAATGGATGTGGACACTTTGGGGGAGGTGAATCTTAGCTTATTCAAGTGCTTTCATGGAGCATCTTTATTTATTTCATAGCAGCTCCTAAAAATATGGCATACCACCCTTTGGATAAATATTGTTAGTTGCTTAACTCTTTTAGCTTCCTTCTGAATCCCAAACAGGGGTCATTTCCTGCAGGAGCACACAGGAGTGGAGCTCTAGCAGTAAGGAGTCCAGGGGGCAGACACATGCAACAAGCCCCACCCCCTGCTCCCATCAGCCCTCAGTCAGGCCACAAGGAGCAAGAAGCAGCCAGGTGTTGCCGAGCCCCCCGGCTCACCTTCAGGTACAAGCTCTCCCTCCTCTGTGAGGGCAGATCTGAGTGTCCCCCCCCCAATAGCAATCCAAAACAGTCCAGTGGCACCTTTAAGACCAAGTTTTATTCAGGTACAAGCTCTCCCTCCTCTGCGAGGGCAAATCTGCACGTCCACCCCCCAATAGCTAGCAATCCAAAACAGTCCAGTGGCACCTTTAAGACCAAGTTTTATTCAGGTACAAGCTCTCACTCCTCTGCGAGGGCAGATCTGCACATCCACCCCCCAATAGCTAGCAATCCAGAACAGTCCAGTGGCACCTTTAAGACCAAGTTTTATTCAGGTACAAGCTCTCACTCCTCTGCGAGGACAGAGCTGCACGTCCATCCCCCCAATAGCTAGCAATCCAGAACAGTCCAGTGGAGCCTGAGCGGTGGGTGTTGTCTTCTGACACACTTCCGGTGATGTCAGGGGGTGTGGCATATGCAAATAAGTTATGCTAATAAGTTATGCTAATGAGCTCCTGCACCACTTTTTCTACAAAATGACCCCTGATCCCAAATCATTCAGATTTTCAGCTGAGGAAGAGCTGCCAAATTTGCTTATCAGTTCACTTTAGGGGAAATTCGGGGATAACCAAAAGACCTAAGGAATCTCCTCCCACCATGAAAAATGTTGCTTGCTTTATCAAAAGTGAAATTCTTCAGATGCTTGAACAGAGATGCAGGAAAGGGGGGGGGTTACAGTCCTTTCTTCTCTCTTCCTTAATATGTAGGTAAAGGTAAAGATTTCCCTTGCTCAAAAGCCAGTCGAATCCAACTCTAGGGATGTGGTGCTCATCTCCATTTCCAAGCCGAAGAGCCAGCACTGTCCAAAGACATTTCCGCGGTCATGTGGTCGGCATGACTAGATGCCGAAGTGCACAAAAAACTGTTACCTTCCCACTGAATTGGTACCTATTTAGCTACTTGCAATGTCTTGCTTTTGAACTGCTAGGCTGGCAGGAGCTGGGACCAGAGACGGGAGCTCACTCCGTCATGTGGCACTTGGGTCATAAGAACATAAGAACACAAGAGAAGCCAATGTTGGATCAGGCCAATGTGTCAGGTAGCCCTGTCATGATGTTGGAATGTGGAGGGGGCATCTCCTTCGCCACGCCAGCTCATCCTGTCTAGCTTTTCGTGCTTATCTCTGCACTGACCTTGTTCTTCCAGCTGCTGCTTTACCCAGCCTGGGAATCTTAACAGATTGGGTGCGCAACCGCTTGCTTGCCCGCGTGTGTGAAATGTAATCATTGGCCTTAGCTTATGGGTGTGTGTGTGTGTGTTTGATTTTACTATAAGTCAGTGGCCATCATATTGCCGGTCAATTCTGACACAAGCTGTATACTCGTTCTTAGTAACGGACTACCATTAAACACTTATCTTCTTGAGAAGCCTTGGTGTATGGTGTGATCCTGCGAAGCAACCTGACAAAGTATCAGAATTCTATCATCCTTCAACTCGTATCTCTCTGCTGAGATGAGTGAAGGCGATGGGCTCCAACTCAAGGAAGGGAACCAAACCCAACCCGAGGACAAGACCGATGACACCAAGGAACCGGTGAATGTTCCGCAGGGTGAGGACCTGGAGGAAGAAGAAATCCTCAATGCCCCATTTGGAGGGGCTAAGGCTAAAGTAACCACAAAGTTGCGGGGGCCTCGTTGGGGCCGGTTTACCGCAGACCCGCACGAGTTTAGAAATAAGAGTTCTGGTTCCACAGGTATAGTTAAACCAGTCGTAATATAAATCTGATTTAAAACCTGTTCCCAGATGCCGTGATAACGTTGTACCTCCACCAATAATGCACAAATGAACCCACCTCTCCACACATTTTCCAGCTCATTGGAGGACGCTTACTAGACATATTAGGTATCTGAAGAAGTGAGCAGTGACTCACAAAAGCTCCCCCCCTGCCACAAATTCGGTTTGTCTTTCAGGTGCTACTGGACTCTTGCTTCTAGGCACAGGTGTGTCCTCTGGTTTCTGTCTCCCGAAACGGAGGAACATACACTGCCTAACAGTTTCTCTGTCTACTGGACCCGATAGTCTAGAAATAATTAAAACCCCTTTCAACACTGTTATAAGACCTCTTGCTCTTACTGGCACCTTAAAAAAAATTACTGTGGCTTCCTGCTGCCAGACAAAAGGAGGAGAAAAAAAATCTTTTTTTAAAAAAAGTCAATTATGCTCTGCCTCTCCAGGTCAACAGCTGGCATATCCCACCGCCAATGCCACCATGTCATGACCTCAGGGGTCTCTACCTTCCGCTGCCATCACCCTGGACTTCAGGTCCCCTGAGAAGGACTAGAGTACCCTCCCAGGCCCGTCCAACATGCCCCTTTTTAAGCCGAGAACACACAGCCGTGATTGACCCAGGCAGAGAAAATAATTACACAAAAAGAGTTTATTAAAAACAACACTGGGGCAGGGAAAAACAAGACAAGGCAAGGTGCTTGAAAAGGGTATAACAGGGTTGAAAAGGCAAAATAAACATAAACTAACGCAGCTACCTGTTGTGTCTTCACCGTATCTAAATACATGTTAAGCTTGAACCTCCGCCAGGATTCTAATCTGTAACAATACCATTGGCTGAAGTATTATCTGTAACCAATCAAGTGTAAGAGAACTGTGCTGGAGGGAACTATGTTTATTGGATGTTATATCTGGATTATGATTGGACCTTAACTATGTGAGGGCGTGGCTACACCAGCCCGGGATTGTTTAAAAGGGAGCTAGGCTCCACCATTTGTGTTGTTGTGTTGTCGTGTCTTGTGTGATCTTGGAAGTTCTCGTTCCTAATAAAGCTGGACGCAATCACAGGGGCCTACGTGTTGGATATGTATACTAATTATAATGTACTAATTATTAGAGGCCTAAATCTCTTTGCTTAAAAATGACTATTCATCATAATGAATTAAAGGGTCACCACCACAAATAGCCTTTAAAACATACTCTGTAATCCTGAACCTATCCAAGAATGGGTCTTTTGTATCTTGCTGAGAAGTCTTTTTTCATTCCCTGATACAATGACCTCCCTGTTACACAGATCAAGGGACGGATGTAAAAATAACTGAACTCACCATTTAAAAAGGAATCCCAAGGTTTTTAAGCCTTGTCGGCCAAGAAGACTTCTTGTCCCTCTATTTTGTCTGTTTATTCAAGCATCTGGGTTCCACGCAGCATCGCGGCTTAAAGATGTGTCAGACTCTTCAGAAATAATGTGGATTTGTCGTATCTGTCCAAAGCACAAGCAAAGAACTCAAACATTTGTTCTGCTTTATTTAGGTAGAATGTTAACCGCATGACTGCAGCTGAACATCACAGGTATGGAGGAGTGAAAATGTGTCTGATTGACTGGGCAACCTCCTGAACGGTGTGAGGGAAACGGAATCAGTCAGCAGGATGTGGGGGTGGGGAGGAAAAGGTTGACTGGCATTATTATTAAGATTATTTTTACCAATCTTGAATTAACAGCAACAGACTTTACACCTCTTATACCTTTTGATTCATCCTGCAGAGTTGCTGGCTCTGAGCGATTTACAGTTACACAAGTTTTCACAAGGGACTAACAATGTTTCATAGGGGGTAAGGGAGGACAACATATAATTCTTTAAATTGCACACTTTTGCAGCCAACGGGGATTTTGTTCAGCTGTAAGCTTCAGGTGTGTTCCAGACGGCATTCACTTTTTTGGCATGGCTAGATGATGTCAGTTCTTCCAGGACTGCTTTTGAGTCGTCGCGCCGCACTGCCACCACCTGGTCAGATTGGCTCATCACAGGCTTCTTAATGCCGAAGAGGTCTTTTTTCCAGGCTTCCGAGCTTCCGAGCTGGACCTTTCGTTTGCCGGCTAACACCTCCCCCACGGGGGTCTGACTTTCATCAGAAAGGCTCTGCTTCTATGAAGGGAGGGTGCTTCTTTGTATTCTTTGTCGGAGTGAGTGACTCAGCTTGCCTGGACATTGGAGGACACAACATCGGTTTGAATGGGATGCCTCACTTTGACTTAACATGGGAGCTGCCCTCTGACCCCTACTCTCTTGCTTTATCCTCTTTCTCTGTTCCCATGGCCTTCCCTGGAGACACGTGTCTCTGCAGGTCTCTCCCGTAGGGACAGTGCCCTCATACTCCCACAAACATGATGCCGGACAATCTGGCCATTTGTGAGAGGGAAAAATCAGGCTTCTTTCTCATCTTTTGACAGCAACCTGAATGTGAACTGGACCAAGGATTTTCGGCTAAACATTAGGAAGAACTTCCTGACAGTCAGAGTAGCTCCTCAGTGGAACAGGCTCCCTCGGGAGGTGGTGGGCTCTCCTTCTTTGGAGGTTTTCAAACAGAGGCTAGATGGTCATCTGACAGCAATGCTGATTCTGTGAACTTATAAACAACAACATCCACTGTGAAATACAGCGTTACTAAAGTAAGTGCAAAATAATATTCTAGTTGGAATATATATTGTAATAATTATTTCTAATATTCTAAATATAATGGTCAATACAAAAATATAAAGCCATTTAGTCAAGTGTCAGTGAAACATACAAACCCTTCAAAGGGAAAAAAAGTCCAACAACAATATTTCAGGGTCAGATTAATCACAATCCGCACAGTGTCCAAGGCACCAATGAAGTCTGCACAGTGTCCAAAGTACAAACGAGACGTGGCTTCTGGTTGACTCTCACATTTTGGCGGCTAGTTCCCTTCTTCAGTAAAGGAAACTGGCAGAGTATTAGACTAACAGTAAAGACTGACAAGGGCTGATGGTGGGCTCTGGTGGCATTCAAGTGCCTTCAGAGCTCACTTCCAGTCGGGCTGCCGACCTGGATGTAAGCTCTGGAGGTATTTAAATGCCAATGGAGACTATGTGAACCCTCCTACAAACCTCATGAACCACCATGGAGGTTTGTGGGCCAATCGTGGGAGACAGTTCTCCCGAATCCCTGGTTTGCAAACCATGAATTGGCCTGGCTTGTGCGTGAACCAAGGTTTGTTTGTGAGTTTGTGCCCATCCCTAGTGGGCAAACAATGTGAAGGTGGGATTTAGGTAACATGTAGATAACATCCAAGCAGCTCGAGCTTTACAGAACTGCTTCAGTAAGTTACAGCCAATGAAGTTCAGTGCAAGGGGAGGGGGGAGCAGGAAGGCAAACTTGTACCACAATAATGCTGTAACATATTACAGGGGAGAAAGGAGGAGGGGGAGATTTGGACTGCTTTCGAAAAAGCTGTATCCTTGTATCTACCTAGGTCCAACCATAACCCCCCCACACACACACACACACATACATAGACCTTTATTGGCATAACACCCATAACCCACTTCTTTGCAAAGAACCTTATGTAAGTGTTTCTCTCAAAGGAGATCTTCAGATGTGTGTGTATTAGTGCACTCAAACAACTGCCATGTTCCAAAACGGAATAAATTGCTGTTTAGGATTATGTACCAAGCCTTTAATTATACAACACTTAAGGATAAACTAGCAATGGAACTGATGCTAAAAAAGATTTCACAGTATGTAGCTGGCGGCTGCCATTTTTTTTAAAAAAAACCCATCCCCCTCTAGAAATAAGTCCCTATGGCAACTCACTAAGCATCCTTCCCTTCAGTGGTAGAGACATATTTGAACATAATAAAGGAAATTCACATCTGAAAACATTTCCAAATGAAAACAATCCTTCCCCAAGCATTCTAAACTCAATAGGGATTCAGCGCGTTACGAGAAACAAAAATTTGGGGGGAAAGCAATCTGTTTAATGGCTGACAGAGTTCTCAGTCTTGGCTGCTGCTTCTCCCTGAAGAGATGCAACACTTTTTAAAAGCGTCAGCTTGGTTTGCAGAGATCTCACATGAAAGACAAAATCCCAGATTTGCTTCTTTATTTTCCTCCAGTAGAGGATTTTTTTTTTTTTTTACAAATCCTAAGACTCTACTGATGTCAGAAAATCAGAACTCATGATGGAATGACACTCATTTGCCAGATCCAGTTGGTCAACCGTCTTGGTCTGAAGCAGTCCAGGGGCACATTTAAGACCAACAAAGGTTTATTCAAGGTATGAGCTTTTGTGTGCAGGCTCAAGGGGTTAAGAAGCTGAACTGCAGGCTGTGGAAGGTCAGTAGTTCAGCAGTTCGAGACCCAGGTGCCACATGATGGAGTGAGCTCCCATCTCTAGTTCCAGCTCCTGCCAACCTAGCATTTCGAAAGCAAGAAATCGCAAGTAGATAAATAGGTCCCACTTCGGTGGGAAGGTAACAGCGTTCCATGCGCCTCGGTGTTTAGTCATGCCGGCCACATGACCACGGAGACGTCTTCGGACAGCACTGGCTCTTCGGCTTTGAAACGGAGATGAGCACCGCAACCCTAGAGTCGGATTCGACTGGCTTTTGAGCAAGGGAACCTTTACCTTTACCTTTTACACTTTATCAAATGCGTTAGAATGGCAGGCAAGGTTCAAACTTATAGCCAGAGAATGAACAGCAAATAAGCATACAGCATGGTGACGATCAAGATATGCAAAGTGACACTAAATAACAAGTTAAGGTTATAGGGTCAACAGTTGTAAAGCAATAAATATGTCAAACTAGCAGATAAATGTCTAAAGGTGTCTTTCCTAATTGTGGGAAGTGACTGGGAATCTTCATTGTCTCCTGCCAGGCATGGAGGGTTAGGGTCTTTAACCTTCTACACATGCAGGGGTCATTTCGTAGAAAAAGAGCTAGGGGGACTCATTAGCATAACTCATTAGCATATGCCACACCCCCTGACATCACCGGAAGTGTGTCCTCCCCACAGCCGGCGGCGACCTCCAGCGGACACCAGCAGGGAGCTCCAGGCCCTGCCTTCCCGCACCTCACCCAAGGGGATGGCGTCCCCCGTGTCCCCCCCCAAATGACCCCTGTACACATGTATACAGAAACAATGCACATAGAAGTGGAATGGGAAGAAGTATGTTGGCCCTACCCTCTCCGGTGCACATCTGGCCAAAAGTGAGCACAAGATGGATTGTGTTGGCTCCTTCTCATCCCGTTAATCAGGCATGAACAAGAACAAGGGTTTCCAGTCATAGGGACAGCACCATTGCATGACTAGCCTGTACTCATGTAGGCACTCTGGCAACAAATGGGGCAAAAGCACAGCATGGAGCAGGGAGATCAAGTGAGGATGTCGGCACTACAGGTAGGGATTGGTTTTGTTTGTGGTTCATGGCTGACTGGTTTGCAAATCGACTCAGTTCACTTTGGTTTGAGAGCCATTTAAAGTTTATGGTTCGGCTCAGTTTGTGGTTCATGGCTGATTGGTTCACAAACCGACCCAGTTCATTTCGGTTTGTGAGCCATTTAAAGTTTAAACTATTGCTTTCTGCTCCCTATTTAGTTTAAATGACTGGGAGCCATTTAAATCCCTGCGTTCTGCTTGCTGCTGTTGGAGAGCAGAAGGCAGGGGGCTGGGAGCCATTTAAACCAAACAGCTGAGCAGCATGGAGCTCCTTGCTGCTCAGGTGGCTTCAGTGAAGAACAGAAAGTACAAGTTTAAACCCCTGCTTTCTGCTCTTCACGAATCGCCATGAACTGCATTAAAATTCATGAAAGTTCTTGAGTTCATGAACATTGCTTTGCAAACCATAAACCAGCCAAAATTCATGAGAAACTTTAGTTCATCAGTCAGTTTGTGTCCATCCCTAACTACAGGCTTCTGAGGATTATCTCTGATTTGGTTACTTAAAATGTAGTGAAGAAGAGTAGCTTTTTATACACCATTTTTCTCTGCCTTTAGGAGTCTCAATGTGGCTTACAGTCACATTCCTGTCCTTGTGAGGTAGGTGCGTAGGTGGGGCTCAGAGAGTCCTGTGAGTTCTGAGTGTCACCATGCTGAGAGAACTGTGACTGAACCAAGGAGAAGCAGGGAATCAAATCTAGTTCTCCATATTAGAGTCTGCCACTCTTAACCACTAGGTCATGCTGGTCACCCTACCCCCATCTGCTCCTCCATCCCAAAATTACTAGAGTGAGTTTAGGTACAGCCTAAGGTGATTTGCTTTGGACAAAACATTGTTTAAGTGCATCCTGTGGTGATTTGCTCTGAACAAAATGTCTTCAGTCTTCAGTGTCTCCATACTTTGTATAATTGTCAGCCTTAATGAGGTCAATTGACCTGTGGCATTACTTGCTCCAATGTTATTTTTTTTAAAAAATTCAGCATAAACTTCAGAAGTGTTGGGATCATTTTTACCTCCAACTGCACTGAAAAGAAAACTGAAATTAGCATGCTGGGTGAACATAAGAACATAAGAGAAGCCAATGTTGGATCAGGCCAATGGCCCATCCAGTCCAACACTCTGTCACACAGTGGCCAAAAATACCAGTGCCATCAGGAGGTCCAGCAGTGGGGCCAGGACACTAGAAGCCCTCCCACTGTTGCCCCCCCGCCAAGTACCAAGAATAGAGAACATCACTTGCCCCAGACTGAGAGTTCCTACCTATACATTGTGGCTAATAGCCACTGATGGACCTCTGCTCCATATGTGTATCTAATTCCCTCTTGAAGCTGCCCATGCTTGTAGCTGCCGCAACCTCCTGTGGCAGTGAATTCCATGTGTTAATCACTCTTTGGGTGAAGAAGTACTTCCTTTTACCTGTTCTAACCCGACCGCTCAGCAATTTCATTGGTGAAATTGATAAAATTAGACTTTCTTAATATTTCTCAGTGGGGGTCTTTTGTGCTGTTTCCCTGCAAAACAGCAAAGGGTTCTTGTTGGATGGGTTGGGGCCAGCATACGCACTGGTGGCATACTCAATGTGACCTCCAAGGTTTTTAAAAAAATTTACGTGACCACGGACTCTATTCGACTTCCCACTCAAATGACTAAACAACAGTGCCATCCTAAAAAGAGTTACATCCCTCTCATTCAAGGCAATGGAAAAGAAGAGTGGAAGTGTGTTTGGGATTGCACTATAAATTACTCAAGCCAAGTTCCAAGAAAGCAGAAGTGGGGGGAAAAGGATTTTGTAATGGTTCCATTGAACTCGACCTGCACAGCTGTTGGAATGCAGGAAAAGGAATCCTACCTGGGATTCGTTCTGCAATGTTTTGTTCCTGGATTTGTGAGTGTCGATGTAATGAATGCTGCTGCCTTTTCTTAACTTTTCTTATCTGTGTCCAAAGCTGGATTTAGGTCATCTCACGTGGATTTGGGACCTGAAATCTGAATATCGCTTTTGCAGCTCCGTATATCTTTTCCCCAGACAAAGGTACAGCTCTAGCCCACACGATATGTAATTACATTGGGTTCACCAAAGCTACAGTAGAGATGGATTTAGCCATCTGTCTAACAAACCCCAATGGAGTCAGGTGTCCTTTCTTTCTGAGCATTATAAAAGACAAGATTTAGACTCTGAAACTTTAGAGAAGTAGTCAGCAGAAGCTTCATATCCCACATTATGTTTTACAATAAAGAGTGACTCAGCCCGCAAGGCAAGAGACTTAGTATGGATCAGACGTATTTTGTCAATGTGCAGTCCCAACAGTTCCTCGGGATTTCTGGATTATTCTGAAGAAGAAACATTATATGCTCAGCAAACGTCTTTGTCTCTGATCTGCGTGGCCTTTGTACTTTTGTATGCCCAGTGATTTTAATGGGAATTCAGTAGGCTCAGTCTGGAATTTAAAGTACTGACTATCACACACAAAGCCCTTCATGGCCTTGGACCCTCCTATCCGTGAGACTGTCTCCCCTCCACCACCACAGCCTCCCTCATCCAAGCAGGGCCTTCCATAGGTGCCAACCTGCAAACAGGTAAAATCAACAGTAGCCCATACTCATGCCTTCTTCGTTGTGGCCCCACCTTATGGAATAACCTGCCTGAGGAGGTCAGGAAGCCTGCAAACACTGTACAAATAACGCAGACCACAGGTGCTCAAAAAGTCATGCAAAAGGAGTAAATTTATATAACAAGAATAACAGAGGACCACACGTATCAGGAAAACCAAATTACGTCATATAATGTACAGGTCTGTGAATAGTGCAAGTCCATACGTGGTACACAGACAAGGATTGTGATCTTCATTTCAAAAGCTCTTTTTCAATTACAAGTAAAACTAAAATATTTGTTACGCCAAATCCCTTATCTACAGCAGATAAGGTAACTATAATTTTAACGTGAGTACTTGGCCAGCTATACCAAGGTTGTGTCTACCCATAGAAACCCAGTAATGGAGACCACACGGGTGTTTTTCCAAAACAAAATAATCTTTTACTGAAGGATTTCGAGTTCATACATACAAAATAATCAGTCTCTCGTTTCACATACACTCAAGATTCCTATAGAGTTACAGAAAGAATATAAAAATAGTTTATCAGTTACTTGGAGGAAGGTAGGTATATTTCGATTTATACTCGCCTGATTCCAGTAGTCTTGTCTGTTGCAAAGGAAGAATAGGGGATGAAAGGATTCCTAGGGGTTTTAGCTAACTCACACCTGCTAGAACCTGCTATCAAGATGTGGACCTCATTGGCTGCAGTCCAAGAGATCTTAAAGTAGACAAAAGGGTTGTGGTATAGGAGGCTGGGCTTAAGAGGTGGTAAAGAAGATAGAGGTCGTAGAGAAAGGGTGGCTAGCAAAGACCTAGGATTTGGGTCTTTACTTTTATAGTGAAAACTCCAGGTGGGTGGCACTTTGCCAGACCGTAGACCAACCTACTCACAAATCCATCCCATGAACTACCTGATTGGTGAATGTAGTAAGGGGCAGGTATCCCTATGGGTTGGGCCAATATTTGAAATACTATCATCTATCTCATAGAACACCATTTGGCTAGGTGTGACGTCACTTCTTCCTGTTTCTCCTTTGAAGTACAAATGGATCTTGGCTCTCCCAGGCCAGCTTGGTACCATAAAAAGGAAACCTCCATACAGATGTAGATAAGTCCATGCCTTACGTGACATCTCATCTCTGCAGTAATGGGGGAATCTTCTCTGAGTTGTTGTTTTCTGCTAACAAAGGCTACCATGTGCTTCTTCTTTCCATAATGCTCTGAGCTGAATGTGTGCAAGCTATATTAACATAAAACGCAGGCAAGCATTTCCCATGTGAAATCTCTCTCACACAGCAAGTGATTCAAACAGCTTTCTTTGGCTTATGGTATACAAGTGTGTGCACAGTCCATGTGGTGTGTGTGTAGCAGATATAAATCCATAAATAAGTTCATTTCTCAACATATTAATATCATATACTACAATCAAACCCATATCCTGAATACTAAGAGGCAAAAGTCACCTTCATAAAGTACTCATGATGTACAGAAGACTTTAAAATGGCATATGTAGGAGGAAAAATCCTTAGCACAGCACTCACAGTGTATAAAAGCCTTCAGACCAGTATTACAGGAAAAAACTCTGAAACAAGGAAAAAATAGGAAAATACTCTTATATTATTATTTACAGTTACAATACACAAAAACTGTTGAAGGGTCATAATGCTCACCAACCCTATTATAATCATTCAAAGCTGGGCACCCAAATAAACAATAGAACAAACTCTCCAATAGTCGGTAAGCCTCAAAAGGTCACAATCCAGAGTCTTCGTCCTTGTCTGTGTACCATTTATGGACTTGCACTAATCATGGGGAGCTGCGGTGGCTCAAGTGGTTAAGACGCTGAACTGCAGGCTGTGGAAGGTTGGTAGTTCAGCAGTTCGAGACCCGGGTGCCGCATGACGGAGTGAGCTCCCGTCTCTAGTTCCAGCTCCTGCCAACCTAGCAGTTTGAAAGCAAGAAATTGCAAGTAGATAAATAGGTACCGCTTTGGTGGGAAGGTAACAGCGTTCTGTGCACCTCAGTGTTTAGTCATGCCGGCCACATGACCACGGAAACGTCTTCGGACAGCGCTGGCTCTTCGGCTTTGAAACGGAGATGAGCACCGCAACCCTAGAGTCGGACTTGACTGGCTTTCGAACAAGGGAACATTTACTTTTACTTTACTATTCATGGACCTGTGCATTATATGATGTAATTTGGTTTTACTGATACGTGTGGTCCTCTGTTATTCTTGTCATATAAATTTACTCTTTTTGCATGACTTTCTGAGCACCTGTGGTCTGCATTATTTGTACAGTGCTTGCTTGCTTTCTGTATGTTGTATACTGTGATGTCGCATCTGTTCCTGGTTACGAGGTCAGGAAGCCTCCCACTCTCCTGGCTTTCAGCAAATGACACAAAACTGAATTGATGACAATGATAAAATTAGTGTTCCCCCAACCTGTCAGGTCTGAACAGCTGTATTACAAGCTATAACAATTGAGACAAATTTGGCTGCGGCCAGAGTGACTTTTTTTGTTTGTCTCTTAGAAGTCACATCACCAGAGGTCATTTCCTGCAGGAGCACACAGGAGCGGAGCTCCGGCAGTAAGGAGCTCAGGGGGCAGGCACATGCAACAAACCCCGGACCCTGCTCCCAGCAGCCCTCAGTCGGGCCATGAGGAGCAAGAAGCAGCCAGGTAAGAAGAAGAAGAGAAGAGAAGAGATTGGATTTATACCCCGCCCTTCACTACCCAAAGGTGTCTCAGAGCGGCTTACAAACTCCTTTCCCTTCCCCTCCCTACAACAGACACCCTGTGAGGTGGGTGGGGCTGAGAGAGCTCTGACACAAACTGCTCTTTTTCAAGGACAGCTGTGCCAGAGCTTGTGACTGACCCAAGGTCACATCAGCAGGTGCAAGTGGAGGAGTGGGGAATCAAACCCGGTTCTCCCAGATTAGAGTCCGTGCACTTAACCACTACACCAAATTGGCTCTCTGCAGTTGCGGAGCGCCGCCCCCCCCGCCCGCCCGCGGCAGCCCCCCCCACTGCACATTTCCACCCCCCCCCCCAATAGCTAGCAATCCAAAACAGTCCAGTGGAGCTTGAGCAGTGGGTGTTGCCTTCGGACACACTTCCGGTGATGTCAAAGGGTGTGGCATATTCAAATAAGTTACGCTAATAAGTTATGCTAATGAGTTCCTGCACCTCTTTTTCTACGAAATGACCCCTGCACATCACCCTAGCAGGGGTGATAACAGAGGACAAAACTACAAGAGGGATAATCAACTGATTCCTGTACTCATAATGGATGCAGCAGTCAAGTAAGAGATGATCTCTATACTCTGTTTTCCTACTGCCACACTGGCATGAGCTTCCTGAGTACGGTCGCTTTACACACTCCCCTCTGGTAACTGCTGAGGGTGGTACACTTAGATGTCTGAGGGTAACAGCTCTTTTATATTTTGGGGGAGTTAGATTTTTAACATAACCTGGCATATTTTGGGAGGTGAGATTCCAACCACAGTTGAGGAGCAGGTACATCTGGACCTCAGAGCAATGCTTAAATTACCAGGGTTCTCAATGCGTTCTTCCACTGTATGGAAAAGTTCTTTGACGTCCCAGTAATAGATCATATCTGGCGAGATCTTGAAATAATGTAGATTGGCGTCCAGCAATTTGTCCCAGGCAGTATAAGATTTATCCTGTTTTACCAAATACAGGAGTAAGTAGCTCTTAAAGTTTCGAGCCTCCATGTGAGAGCTCTGGTCCAGGCTTGAGCTTCGAAGGATTTCAGGCTGAATGCAACCCACAGTGCAACTCTAGACACACATTGAGGGACTCCAGACATCAACGGTAGAACTTCCAGCAGTGAATTATTCAAGAGGGCTTTTCTGTGCAGGCCATAGGGTAGCACTGTACAAAAGGCTTCACAAAGGCATTGAATACATTTTGGGGGACTGTGGCCTTCACTACTGTGCATAGTTTGCTGTGGGGTGGATCTGGTTGTGTAATTTTGCATCATTTGGTGCGTTGTGTTGACAGTCATGCTCTGCTTCAATTCTGTTTTTTTAGACTTCTGGCTGGTTCGGCAACACAAATCCGATTTCATTGTTTATTGAATATCCCATCCTGTTGAGTATATTGACTCACTCTGCGCCATCAGCCTTGGGTCCAAGTGAGAAAGGAGGACGATAAATAACATAATAAATAAAATTAAGTGACCCTGATCAGGATGGGTGGCTGTACCCCAGAAGAGCATCTCCTCTCCCTCCTTTCATTCCCCACAGAACATCCAGTAACCAAAAGTGTGTGCTATGAACTCATCATGGTTCAGGTTTCTGCCTCCTGGCCCCTTGGGTCCCCACTGGAGAGGAAGGCAGGGTAAAAAATGAACAAAAAAAATCATAAATGAATCATAAAATCACATTGCTGCCTCATGCTTCTGGGGGGCACAGAAAAGCAGACTTCGATGGGGTCTGTCCCACATCTTAACCTGCAACAGATATTGGTATACTGAGAAAATGAAACGCGGATCTGTTTTCGTAAGCAGACGCGTAATGCCCCACAACGTCCAGTTCTGATCTGCATGTAACAGGTTGCTGGATAGAACCGGGAATTAATTTCTGTTCCAATAGCTTTTCCTAAAGATAACTGCTCCTTCAATGATTGTGATGACAACAATTTAATTAAAACAAACAATGCAATCCTATGCAGACTTATGCTACTCTAAACCCATTGATGTCAGTGCACTTAGAACAGAATGACTCTGCAGAGGATTACACTGTCCTTTCCACACAGTTAGAAACAGACAGACTGTGGAACCTGAAGGGCCCTTTCTTGAATGTAAGACCCACTGGGTTTTTGTTGTTCAGTTGCACAGTCGAGTTCGACTCTTCGCGACCCCATCGACCAGCTCCCGCCAGGCCCTCCTGTCTTCTGCCGTCCTCTGAAGTTGGCTCAGTTTCATGTTCGTTGCATCTATGACACTGTCTAACCATCTCATCCTTTGCCGTCCCCATCTTCTTTGACCTTCAATCTTTCCCAGCATCAAGGTCTTCTCCAGTGAGTTCACTGGGTAGACCTGAGTATGATTCTGAGCGGACCTGCTTAGGGAATACACTGAACGGTTTACTAATCTAAGAGAAGACAACATGCAAAAGAAGAAGGGGTAACCATGTCAGGAAGGAAAATTAGAACATGTACAAGAATCTGTCTGGATGCCTTCATCTGAGGTGACAGTCATTACAGGTTGACGGAAGTTTCCTTTTTTTCTTAAGAACAATCAAGACGCAAATGGATGCGGACCGGCCGGTGACAGATGTCAACCCACAGAAGCCTCTCGTCTGTTGTTCGGAAGCGGCTTTTGATCCTGGCAGGCCATTTGTTCATTTCCTACCTCCTTCACCTGCAGCCAGACATGTGCAGGGCTCAGATTTACGAGGCAGCGCCACGGAGGATATTCGTTTCTCAGCTTGGTGTACAGCACGGTTTCCCATTCAGATGCTTTTAATCTAGTGGTGCTTGTAATTTCTTTCTAGCACCTTTTCAGAATTTCTAATCATGTATTGATGGGTCTTGGCAATGTCTTCCCTTCTGCTTGACACAGGCAGATTAAAAACATACAACCTGTGGAGCTTTTTCACACAATGCAACCCTCAACAAGTCAAACATTCAAAATAAGACAGTGCTCGTTGTTAATCCTGACCAATGTTCTGGCTTCTCCATCTTCTCTGGTCACTCCTTTGTTGAATTGATCTCGGAATATTTATTTATGATTTGTTTTGTTCATTTTTACCTTGCCTTTCTCTCCACCCTTTCCGATAATGGATGGTCGATGCAATGTTCCCTCTAAGCTGTGGTGTCTTATGAGCAAAAATTCCACTTTGTGAGCTACTTGCATTAAAGTTGTGAGTGAGTGATTGGGCTGCTGCATCAATTAGTTTGCTCTCGAGCCGTCCTTCCTGAGCTGAGACAAAAATGTGTGAGCCGGAGGCTAAAAAACTGTGAGCTAGCTCACACTAACTCAGCTTAGAGGGAACACTGGTCGATGGTCATGACATATCAGTCTTACAACAGCCACTCAGCCCACACATTTTGTGGACCCCTACTGCATAAAAAGGAGCTGCGGTGGCTCAAGTGGTTAAGATGCTGAACTGCAGGCTGTGGAAGGTCGGTAGTTCAGCAGTTCGAGACCCGAGTGTGCCGCATGACGGAGTGAGATCCCGTCTATGGCCTCAGCTCCTGCCAACCTAGCAGTTCGAAAGCAAGAAATTGCAAGTAGATAAATAGGTACCACTTTGGTGGGAAGGTAACAGCATTCTGTGCGCCTCGGTGTCTAGTCATGCCGGCCACATGACCACGGAAATGTCTTCGGACAGCGCTGGCTCTTCGGCTTTGAAACGGAGATGAGCACCGCAACCCTAGAGTTGGACTCGACTGGCTTTCGAGCAAGGGAACCTTTACCTTTACCTTTTTACTGCAAGGACAGATACCTAGTGGAGGTCCCAGGCTCAGAGCCTGAATATTTTCAGGCAGGGCTTCAACCTCTAGCTGACCACTCTGGTTAAAGGGAGGCACCACTGGGAGATCAAATGGATCTGCAAACAGGCTTTGGAGTAGAGGAAGTCTAGAGCTGAAATGCTCTGACTTCTGTAATGGCTTGTGGTGGTTAGGAACACATGGGTTCTGTTTTTGCTGCTGTTTGGCCTCCTGCCTCCCCCCCCCCCCACCGCCCCTGCCCTGCCTTGGCAGAAACGGGGTCTGATACCTGTCCTGAAATAGCTCTACATCCATCTTCAGGGCACCCATGTGCACCTTAACCTTATCTTGAAGGGCAATTTCATCACCACAAGCCAAAGTCACTGTAACGGCAACAACAAATGAACTGAATGAACCTCCTGCCAATCTGAAAGTCTCTAAATGAGGATGTTCCACTGAGGAATACTCCTTGTTCAGAAGATTTTTGTAGTTTAGCCTGGCTAGTATTCTGTTCTCCGGGAAGATGACTTCCAGAGGACTGCGACTGTCATTAAATTTCTTTTTCCATTATTTCCATGGAGTCTTCCTATGTCTCTTTGTACTTGTTGGATCCCCAAGCATCGAGAATAAATCCACGTTTTCAAGAAAAGCAAAATTTATTTCAAAGCGTTGAAGACATACTCAAACACGTTCTTTGTTAGAACTGGGGATACACAGGTAGGGCGAGCATAATAAAGGAAATTCAAACAGATACATATCCAATGAATACTATTCCCGCTGGCGGGTTAATGAAACGGTTGCGCGCCCAGTCCATGGGAACCAGGCAGAACATCAGACACAACACAGGTGCAGTTCTCATGAGATAGCAATAGGCAAGCATTACAGCATCTTCTCCCCCACACATCCACCAGTAGTTATCTTATGCATTCCAGCACAGAAGCAGGATAATAGAAACAAGCCGGGTGCAACAGGGTAAGGATATGTACACAGAGGTCACAGAAAACAGAATGGCAGCTTGCTGACATACTGCCCCCCTGAAAATACATCTAAAACACACCTCCCGGGTTGGGCGGGAGATCTCCCGGGCTGGGCGGGAGACCTCCCGGTTTGTCCGGGAACCTCTTGTGGAAACTACGGATCAGGTAAGGGGCCCGAATATCCCCTTCTTCCACCCATTCGCGGTGCTGGGGACCGAAATCAACCCATTCGATAAGGTACCAGAGTTTACCACGTTTCAATTTACAATCAAGGATATCAGCGATCTCAAAATGTTCATCCCCTTCCAAAATGACAGGTGGAGGAGGAGTAACTGCTGGTCTCCAGGGAGACGGGCCAGGATCCTTCTTCAACAGGCTCATGTGAAAAACAGAATGCAGAGCACGTAAATTCTTAGGCAAAACAACATCAACCGCCACATCATTTATGACTTTACGCACTTTGAATGGACCAATGAACTTCCACCCCAATTTCCTGCTAGGCCGCAGCATCTTAATGTTCTTGGTCGAGACATACACAAGATCCCCAGGTTTCAGATCAAACCCCACCACCCTACCCTTGTCTGCCTGGGTCTTGTAAGCAGCCTTGGCTGCGTCAAGTGTTTGGCATAGCAGAGGCCATGCATTTTGCAAGGACATACACCATGTATCAGCATCCCCCACAGGACGTTGGCCCATCCCCTCCAGGAAAGGGAGGGGGGGCTGTCGTAACCAGAAACAGCTTTATAAGGAGACATGCCCGTGGAGCTATGGACAGTGTTGTTATAACAATATTCAGCAAGAGGCAACAATTCACACCAATCATTTTGTTGATAATTAGTAAAACAACGAAGATATTGCTCCAGGGTCTGATTAACTCGTTCTGTTTGTCCGTCAGTCTCAGGATGATACGCGCTGCTGAGCCCTTGTTCCACCCCTAAAATGGAAAGAAGTTCCCTCCAAAACTTAGAAACAAATTGGGTCCCCCTGTCAGAAATTAATTTAGCAGGTAATTGATGAATTTTCACCACGTGAGACATAAACGATTTCGCCAACCTCTGAGCTGTAGGCAAGGAAGGAAAAGGCACAAAATGAGCTTGCTTAGAAAACAAATCAACAACCACCCAAATAACAGTGTTCCCTTTGCTCGCAGGGAGGTCAGTAATAAAGTCCATGGACACCACTTCCCAAGGCCTCGATGGAGTAGGGAGTGGTTGCAGAAGACCGGGAGGCTTGCCCCCCCTGGGTTTAGTTAAGGCACAGGTCTGACAGGATCGAACAAAAGTCAATAGGTCTTTGCGCATGTGTGGCCACCAAAACTGTCTGCGGATGAGTTGCAGTGATTTAACAAAACTCCAATGTCCTGCCAGTCTGGAACCATGAGCAGAATCCATCACTTCCCTCCTCATTGAAATAGGCACATACAGTTTGTCCCCAGAATAAATCAGACCTTCTGGGCTACGGACATAATCCGGCAATGCCCGCAGGGAGGCATTATCTTCATCAGTAAAAGCAGAAACATATTTCTGGACCCAGCCCCCCCCCCCCCAGGGAAAAGGGAAGGCGAAGTTTCATCAGAGCGCGGAATCGAGCGCGCTTGCGCACGGGTGACCACAGCCCCCCCCAGGTGGGAGGGGGAAAAAACAGAGTCCATGATGATTTCACGCTGACTGTCATGTTGTGGGAGGCGTGAGAGCGCGTCAGCCAGGGAATTAGCCGTCCCAGGGAAATGACGAAGAGTGAATCGAAACTTAGCAAAGAAGTCCGCCCAACGAAGTTGTTTAGCGTTGAGAGAACGGGGGGATTTCAGCATTTCCAGATTTTTATGGTCAGTCCAGACTTCAAATGGCAGTTGCGCCCCCTCCAACCACTGCCTCCAAGTGGAGAGAGCCAGCCGGATAGCCGACGCCTCCTTCTCCCAAATCCCCCAGTTTCGTTCAGCGTCAGAAAACTTTTTAGACACAAATGCGAGGGGGTGTAAACGACCATCTTCCCCTTCTTGCAAAATAGCGGCCCCCATTGCCACATCCGAGGCATCAGTTTGGACAATGAATTTTTTAGTTTCATCAGGGCGCGCTAGCACTGGCTCAGATGTGAACATCAGTTTAAGTTTCTCAAAAGCCTCTGCGCAAGCAGGGGACCATTTAAGCGGGGCGCCTGGTTTCGTAGCATCAAACCCCTTCCCCTTGGTCTTTAGCAAATCAGTCAGAGGAAGGGCAATTTGAGCGAAATTCTGGATGAAATTTCTATAAAAATTGGCGAATCCGAGGAACATTTGCAATTGTTTGCGGGTCCTGGGGGGTTCCCAGTCAAGTACAGCCTGTATTTTAGCAGGGTCCATTTCCACCTTCCCCCCAGAGATGCGATAACCCAAAAAGTCAATGCATGTCTTGTGGAATTCACATTTTGACAGCTTTGCAAACAGGTGGTGTTCATAAAGTCGCTTAAGGACCTGGCGCACCAATTTAATATGCGACGGGAGGTCCTGAGAGTACAGCAACACGTCATCAAGGTAAAGGACCACTCCTTTGAACAAGAACTCATGTAGGACCTCATTGATTAGGTTCATGAAGACCCCCGGAGCCCCTTGAAGCCCGAAGGGCATAACGAGGTACTCAAACTGCCCCAAAGGGGTATTAAATGCAGTCTTACTTTCATCCCCCTCCCGAATGCGCACACGGAAATATGCATCTCGGAGGTCAAGTTTCGAGAAGATTTTGCCCTTGGTGGCCTCAGCTACCAAGTCCTTGATTAGCGGGAGGGGGTAGGCATTGGACAAAGAAACAGCGTTCAGACCCCTATAATCAGTGCACAATCTAAGCCCCCCGTCTTTCTTCTTTCGGAAAAGTACAGGCGCGGCGAAAGGGGAGGAAGCCGGGCGAATGAAACCTCGGGCTAAGTTTTTATCAATAAAGTTCCGCAGTTCAACTTTCTCAGCCGGCCCCA
The DNA here is from genome assembly GCF_001447785.1 of Gekko japonicus. Lineage (NCBI taxonomy): Eukaryota > Metazoa > Chordata > Lepidosauria > Squamata > Gekkonidae > Gekko > Gekko japonicus. Next base: position 150,906 of record NW_015169278.1, read on the forward strand.
TCGCATAGATTTTACCTTTAGGTAATTTACAGTCAGGCAAAAGTTCAATAGCACAGTCAGTAGAGCGATGGGGGGGCAATTCGTTAGCTTCATCTTCGCCAAACACTTTCGCCAAGTCTCTATACTCTCGAGGCAAAGAAGCTAACTCTTCCGGCTGCAAAGCGCCGCAGGGGAACTGTGCGGTCGGCTGGTCCCCCCACGAGTCCAACCAGCAGTGATCTACACATTTAGCCGACACAAATTTGACAACCCCTTCTTCCCACAAGATGTAAGGGTCATGGGTAAACAACCAGGGACTCCCCAGTACTAAGTAGGCGGCCAAGACAGATGTGCAGGCAGGCGGGGAATCGTTCCCCCCACGGCACCCTCCAGCGAGGCTGCAGTCGTGAACACCACAGGTGCGGAGGTGTGTGGGACCGATCCTGAATCCCCCTCCGTTTTAGGTAGGTCTCCCTCAGCTCCGCTCATGATCTTGCCAGATTCGGAACGATAGGAGAAAGGGAGTTCTAACAATATGTTGGATCCCCAAGCATCGAGAATAAATCCACGTTTTCAAGAAAAGCAAAATTTATTTCAAAGCGTTGAAGACATACTCAAACACGTTCTTTGTTAGAACTGGGGATACACAGGTAGGGCGAGCATAATAAAGGAAATTCAAACAGATACATATCCAATGAATACTATTCCCGCTGGCGGGTTAATGAAACGGTTGCGCGCCCAGTCCATGGGAACCAGGCAGAACATCAGACACAACACAGGTGCAGTTCTCATGAGATAGCAATAGGCAAGCATTACAGCATCTTCTCCCCCACACATCCACCAGTAGTTATCTTATGCATTCCAGCACAGAAGCAGGATAATAGAAACAAGCCGGGTGCAACAGGGTAAGGATATGTACACAGAGGTCACAGAAAACAGAATGGCAGCTTGCTGACAGTACTATAGGGACACCCTGAGCATCAGTTTCTGTTTATTTATATACTGTGTTTACAGGCTGCCTTTCCCCACACCATTATCCCATAGCAGTTTACTGGCAGGGCTGCCAGTTCTCCCACCAGCAGCCCTAGTTGCCCGCTGGCATTCCAAGAGGTGGAGGGGAATTAAAAAAGAAAAGAAAAAAAGCATCGCCGGCTACATTGCTACATCACTTCTGGGGAAAACCTGGAAGTGATGTAGGGTAGCTCTAGGAAATGACAGAAGCTCTATGATTTTACCATAGAGTTCCTGGCAATTCCTGGAATGACCCCTTGTTACTTTCATATTTCCCACTGAAGTGATGTAGCAACACAGCTGACACTGTGCCTCCACGTGTCCTCACCCCCAGTCCTCCTGCCCACTGCCAATCTCAGCACATCAATCCTATCTACAGGATCATCCAGACAAGCATACAGGATCATCTGGACGTACCACAAGTGGTATGTGATAGGCAGAGCATGGAAATATCCCCCGACAATGCAAGAGCTCTTGAGAGCAACGCTCTTCACCAGCCAGTAGGAACTGTGGATTTGGAGACTGGTAAAGATCTGACACTTGGGGTGTGGTCAGATGGCGTGCTGAGAGCAGGTTAAACTGCTCCGGTTCTAACCAGATTATATTTGGTCTGGATAATCGTGATCACACTTACCTCCCTTATCCCGCCTCACCGTGCAGTCATGTCGCTTCCTGGCGTCTACACTACTGACGCGCGGGAGTGTGTGTCGGTGGGTTTTAAAATTTTTTTCTCAGTTTGTGCATGCACATAGTCGCTCATCCATAGAATGGGGGGAGGCAAAACTACCATGGTGCATGCGCAGAACCACAAGGGCGAATCAATCCAACCCCTCCAACAAAAGACTTCCCTTTAAATGTTTGACCCAAAAATGGCCTATGTGAGATCCCGAACTCATCTAAACTCTAAAACAAGTGACCATTTAAATGTTGGTTTTCTAAACACGGTAGCGGAGCTCCACCTATGCGCACACCGCTGACGCTAAAAAAAATGGCAGGCGAAAAGCGGAAGCCTCAAGCAGCTTTCGAGCGGGGAGGGGGTTTAAACCGGAAGTGGCTTGACACTGGAGGAGCGATCACACAGGGGGGAAATGCGGCTTTAAACGGGAGAGCTGAGAAAACACCACCTTTGGACCTGGTAACAAAATACTCCGGGTTAAATGGGTTTTGAGCCGGAAACCAATGGCTAGGGACAGGAGGCAGATGTTGACTGTGTGATCATGCATATAAAATCCGCCCCCAAGAGCTTTTGGATAGGGGTGGTGTTCAAGCTAAGCTAGTGGTCAGGCAGAGGATTGAAGACATCGAACACCAACTGGATGTACAGGCGACCCCTGCCTTTTTAACGCCATACAGTAGTAAATATATGGTTGCTCAAGCCCCATACTTATCCATTTTGGAGTCAAATAAATTTAGGAGGGCGTATACGCTGGCTAGATGCTCTGCTTTACCTTCTGCAGTTCTTGAGGGCAAATTCAAGAAAACTCCCCGAAATGAGAGGCTATGCATGTGTGCGTCTGGGGAGATAGAATCCCAGGAACATGTGTTCCTAAGATGTCCATTATATAACAAAGCTTGCACAAAACATATTGGTCCTCTCTTGGTTGGCTCCTCGGATCAGGATAAGATAGAGAAATTGCTTTTAAATTCTGATCATATAGCGCTACACCAGATAGCGAAATTTTGTTGTTTGGTTGTAAAAGCTCATCAGTGTTCAGGCAGCCACTTGGGTTAGGACTGTTTGTTTTTAATCTAATTGATATTTTTATTCTTATTATTTAATTTTTTAAAGACTAAAATTCTGTCCTTTTTTACACCGTATTTGCTGAACCGTCACAACACCAGATCAAATGGCGCATCTGAATGCATCCTTGGAGTGTCAATTAGGTTTTCAGGATTCAGAGCTGGAAATGTTAACCAGGAATGTGAATCAAAGCTCTGGAGAGAAATCAACTCTGCAGTCAAGCTTCCCTGAGTAACGGGATGTAAAAAGGTGTCACAGTATCCCTGTCGAGTTTCCTGGTCTACTATTTTATAAAGTGACAGCAAAATGCTATATTTTTATGTTCTAAAACTGCCTAAATAAGGATTTTTTCCCCTTGGCCGTGTACTGTGGAAAAGCTGGCATCCCACAGCTCCTTGGCTGATTGTTAATATTTGCCTCAGTTGCATTCCTTTCTGAATAAACTTCATTCTTGTTCAGTCTAAAAGGCAAACCATCTTGTTCCTGTCAGTTTACTTCATTATCCTGCAGCTCTCAATACAGGCTTGGGTGGGTTTATACGCAGGCCCAGATTCTGTCCCCTCCCACCGTTTAAAATCACACTAGCCCCCAGGAAAGTGGCTGCCCATTGTGTTCCCCATACATAATGGTCATCATTAAACCAGCTCATTGCTAGTAAACGCAACTGCCTGAATCAAGATCTGGAGTCTGCAGAAACGGTAGTAACACCGAGCGGAAAGCCCTCTAGACTAGATCAATGTTGTTTTACTGGCTATCCTAAACACTGATCAGGAAAAGGCAGTTGTAAAAGACACCACTGAAAATGCTGTAGAAGAGGCGACTACACTTGTAGAAGGGACCACAAAAGAGAAGCTGATGTAACAAATGAAGTCAGTACACAGATGGATACAGTTGGGTGGGCCGAGGGTCTGACCCAGTATAAGGCAGCTTCATGGGATCTGCAGAGCCCTTGGAGTTGAAGGTTTGTGCCCTGAGATGTGTCTGGAAGTATGTCCCAGATCAGATAAGGGTCCCCAGCCTTTCTGAGCCTCCAGACACCTTTGGAATTCTGACAAAGGGTGGATGACACAATCATAAAAATCGTCAGGGATCAAGATTATGTAGAAGTTTAACAGTAACTTGTCAACATTTTAGGCAGAAGCTCTGTTAAACAGGATGCCTTTTCGTCTGCACAGCCGATCAAAAGCCCTGCTGAGAGGGGACTTCCGGTTTTGGCATTCTGATGGCGGCTGCAGACTTTGGGAGCTCCCGAGGATGCGGACTGTGAACTCGCAGCAGGGAAGGGGTGTGATTGTCTGTGCCTCCCCAGGAGCTCTGACAATGGGCTCCTAGCCATGGGGATTAAGTTCGCCTCTCTCCCCGGCAGGCAGCCAGCGAGTCCTGTTCCTAGACAGGACAGAACTACAGAGCTGCAAAAGATGCTGATGGAAGCATTGCGACCTCTGCTGGAACAAGTAACGACATTGCATAGCAAATTTGATGCACAGCAAATGCAATTAACTGAGGTCCCTGTCACACGGGACAGCTGGAACGCGGCTAAGCAGAGCCGCACCAAACTTCAGACGCCGCGGTGGGATCCCACGGATTCCCTCAGCCGCAGCGCATCTCTCCCCGGCACGATCAGATGCCGGGGAGAATGCAACATTGCGAAGGGGAGCCTGGCGAACTGCGCATGCTCACACATGCACAGTTCGGCCAGGAGCCGGGGATGCGCTGGTGCAAGGACGCGCCGGCGATCCCACGGCCGCACTTGCTGCGGCCCATCCGAAAGAACCACCCAGGGAGGTTGTTCTTTTTTGTGGCACTGTATGGGCGGGATGTGATGGATCGGAGACGGAAGCACAACGTTCTCCAGATGTTGCTGTGGGATCGCGCCCGTTTGCTCCGGCCCTGATCCGTCCTTCTCCTGGCCCAAACAGCTCATATGAACAGGACCTGAAATAGCCAAAAAACCCAGACAAAACTGAACAAGAAGTAAAAGAAGTGGATGCCAATACCAATTTTTTTAAAAAAACCACTACAGGTGATGGAGAAAAAGAGATTGATGGAGGAGTCTCAACCATTACAGCTACAAATGGAGAGAGCAAGTTATGTCTTAAGATTTCAAGGTGTCCCTGAAGAAAAATCTGAGAATCTGAAACAAACTATGTGTGATATATTAGGACCTGTGGCAGATATAAAAATGGACATTCTACAAAGCGAAATAGATATGATCTACAGTTCATATCCAGAATTTATAAGAAAAAATAATCTGCATGGGGAAGTGATCATAAGATTCTGTAGAAGACAAGTGAGAGATCAAATTCTAAAAGCAACAAATGGATCTACCTTGAAGATCAAAGACAAAGAAATAAAAGTGTTAAAGGACATCCCATTTGAAATAAGAAGGAAGAGAAGGAAATACAGAGACTTGGTGATATTTTTACAAAAGAACATCCCATACAGATGGATTGTCCCCAAAGGCAAAATCTTCAAATTCATGGACAAGAAAGAAAAAATTTACTCCGTTGAAAAGGCACACAAATTTTTGCATCAACATATTCGTCCATCAGGAGAAGTAGAAGGTGAGAAAGAGGACAGCACCAAAGAGCGAAGAAGAAGGAGCAGCGGCATCTTTAGATGAGAATTCAGATTCCAAATTAGGGGCAGTTGCCCCGAAGACAAACTATCTTTTGAGGAAGAAAAAGTATAAAAAATGAGATGTTATTACACTCTGAAAGCTCTTACAATGTATTGTTATAATTGTTTCTTGGATTGTTTTTTAAGAAGTCAGAAGTGGTGGTGTTTAAATTTATTTTACAGTATAAATTGACTACTAGATGACCACATTCAATGAACTTGAATCAAACTTTGAGCTAAAAGCTAATTGGTTAAGCAGTATGTATGACCACCATCTCTTGGGTTTTTAGTGGTTGTTTTTTTACTTTCTCCCATAGTATGTAGATCCCTTCCCCATTTTTCTTTGTAGTTTATAGAAAATGCAAAATAAAAAATCCCCTATGGGGGGCATAAAAAAAAAGGCCTTGCTGAGAAAAACTTGCATTCAGCTCCACCCACTTTCTAAAAGCACTTGATGGGTGCCAGGAAAAAGTATTGGTGGGCACCATGTTGGTGACCTTTGTCCTAGATCATCTTCCTCCAAAATATTTTTTTTCATACCACCCATGATTCGATGGAGTAGTTTTTCTCCATGATAAAGCATCCAGCTTTAGGCAAGTAAACATTCTCGATATACTTCCCAACCAAAAGCACTGCAAGTTTAAGGTTACCATAGATAAATATAATCCAGCATTTTTTTAATTAACACAACTTGCCCGTTTTTAGCATTATTTGAAATGATTCCTCTTTCTTTCACTTTGGCTAATCAGTTTCAGCCAGGGAACAGGAATTAAACAGATTATGCCTCCTAGCTAAAAGGCACAATGATTAAAATTATATTGAAAGACAACAACAACTTGTGTTTGTGGACTCACTGCAATTTCTATTTAAGAATTACACAT
>NW_015169278.1:158356-163722 GCF_001447785.1 Gekko japonicus
TGTATCCTGTGCATTGTGAAGTGGAGCTGTCCATCCTGGGGAATTTCAGACAGGCGATATATTCCAGAAGAGGAACGGTTCCCAAACGGTTTCTGGTCTGTCATTTCAGACAGAACCATTTGAGAACCAGTTCCCTTCCGGAATATATTTGTCATTTCATACACAATCGCTTCTGTCCTGTTTAGGAAATGGGGCTGAAGGGTTTTACCTGTCATCTGCTTCCAAGTACTCCTCAGTTTCCTCTCCCGGTTCCGATGTGCTTTTCCCCGCCATTTTTCGCCCGCGCGGGTGATCTCCGGCTTTTTTTGATTTTTGAACGTTTGCTTTATAGTGTTATAGCGCTACAATGCGATAATGATATGACGAAATAGCATTATATCAATCCCATTGGAATGCATGGAGTGTTTTGTTATACTGCTATAGCGCTATAGTGCTCTAAAGTGAACGTTAAAAAAAAAAAAAGAAGAAGCCGGAGATTGCCCACAAGGGAGAAAAATGGTGGGGGGAAAGCGGGAAAAAGCGGTGCAGTCTGAAATGGCAAACTGCTTCAGATCCAGCTCTTTACCGGAAGGGGAAAGCCATGTGTGAAATGGCAGCCCTATACCGGTTCACTTCAAAACGGATCAAAACGGGTGATGTGAAATTCCCCCCTGTCTCAACTTTCTCCTCCTCATGTCTAGGGTTGCAAACCTCCGGAGGGGGCCTGCCATGCTCCCCGGATTACGGCTGATCTCCAGAGCACAAGGATCCATTCCCATGAGCAAAACGGCGGCTTCTAAGGCATCCCATCCCCACTGAGCTCCCTCCCCAAACTCTGCCTTAATTATGCTGCATATGTAGACCTAGAGTGGCCAACAAGCCTGGAGGAAACACGCTTAATATGTGCACATGTGCAGCTCTAGCTTTTTGTGGCATAGAGGTAAAGAACATCACCGGGGAAATAACATCTCATGAAGTCTCTACTAAAGTCACCTCCATGGCCGCCATTTTGTGACTAGCCCATCCTCTCCTGCTGGATTGTCAGCATTGCCCTGGCAAATGCCGCGTGGCTTTGAGAGTGGCGCTTGGCGAGAGTGGAGTTTGGAAAGGGTTTGTCGTCACTCACAGATGCTGCTGCAGGAATTTCCCTCAATTCCGAAGGTATAGATGAGAGAGACATGGGGAAACTCCTAGAATGCGTCACCCTGGAGGCCATTTTCCAGCCATTATTCTCTCGCTCTTCAGTTCTTCAAGGATGGGGGATTGGGGGTGGGACCAAATGGCAAGCCAACTTTCATGGCAACCCTTTTTGGTGGTGTTCACTGTTCTTTCTCAAAACTCCAAAAGTGCCCCACAGGTTCTGCAAGATTAAGGATCCCTTATTCAAGGGACAAGACAGTTTTTTTGTCCAAGCAGTTGGCACCAACGCTCCCTCTAAGCTGCGGAGTCTTGTGAGCAGAAATTCTACATTGTGAGCTACTGGCATTAAAGTTGTAAGTGATCGATTTGGCAACTGCATAGATTAGTTTGCTCTGGATCCATCCTTCCTGAGCTAAGAGAAATATGTGTGAACTGGAGGCTAAAAAACTGTGAGCTAGCTCACACTAACTCAGCGTAGCGGGAACACTGACTGGCACCATGACTTGACCTGATACTGTTGCAGGAAAATCCAGTGCCACTCTTCTTCCCTGGTAACTGCTGAGTAGCATTCTTAGCAAATAAATTTTCTACGGCCCCGGTCACACAGGCCGGATATTGCGGGGGGGAGGCGTGGCTAATTGCCCTGGTGCAGTTTGATGCGTGATTACACAATCAGACATGCTGGCGGCACACCACGGGTCCTTCCCTCGGCACCGGCGGGTAAACGAGGGACCGGAGGGGAATGCCGCGTGCCAGCATGATTACACCACGGGCGTCTGGAGGCAGCTCGTGACAAACATTTACTAGTACCTTGGAGGTACTAGTTTTTTAAGGTGCATTGTTGGCGGTAAACCACGGGTGCACTCCACTTCCCAGATGTTGGGGTGTGATCACGCCCGGATAATCCACCCACCATCCGTGCCTCTCCCGGGGAAACTTTGCCATGTGACCGGGGCCTATCTTGATTTTGAGACTCTTTTTACGGGTTTATATTTAAGTGAATCATTTAATCATTGTAGCAATACATGAGACCATGGGGTCTAACTAAATAGCAACAGAGGCATTTCAGTAGGCTCTAAAAAGGAATATATTCTCTTTGGAACTTCTATCTGAATCAACACATTTAGATGCAGGCTGAAAAATCCAGCACAAAGTCCACCAGGGTCAAGTACGGCTGTCGCACATTACATGAAAATCTATCATTCCTCTTACAAAGAACAATCAAAGCTCTTTGTGGGGTTTTAAGAGACAGATATTTGTGCCTACAGCAGCTGAAATTATATACATTTTCATCATTATAACAAGTTAGGGAAGAATAGTAAGAACATGTTTCTGCTCTTTGTAAGGTTTTGCAAGGGAAACACGCATTTTACTGGTAGTGCTTCAAATTATATGCATTCCGATCCATTTGGGAACAGACCTGTTTTCAACAATAGTAATTTGCATGTTATTCCTTTAAGAGTTAATAGCACTCTGTTAGACCGTTAAGAACGTGCATTCAAAAATATGTCCACTCAGATCTTACGGTATGATTTTGGAATCAATCACCAGGAATAAATATAGGAATTTAGATGTATGCATGCCGAAAAACACGCTTTGAAAAGGTCTGAATGTATATTAGTGGAGCAATTTTAACAGCTGCAACCTCCTTTCGTTGTTGAAAGACAATAGGAGGGGCTGGGTCAGCACACAAGCCTTTCAAAATCTCATCAGCCAACAGAAGGAGAATCTAAGAAACCAACAGAGAACGGGATCATCTGAAATACTAATCTCCATAAAAGAATAAATAAGTTCAGAACCCAGCGTTTCCATTCCGTAGGGTCCAGCCTCCAGGGGGGTCCTGGAGATCTGGCACGACAACTGATCTCCTGTCTACAGGAAATCATTCCCCTCGGAGAAAATGGCAACTTCAGATGGTGGACTGTGTGGCATCACGTCCCCTCCGAGACCCGTCCACTGCCCAAACTCTCCCCTCCCCAGGCATTGCCCCAAAATATCCAGGAGTGTCCCAAGACAGAATTGGCCCGTCTGATTCAGTGAGGTCAGGAGAGAGCTTGAAGGTTCCTTGTGTAGTTTATCCAGTCCCCTCTTGAAGCTGGCAGTGCGTGTGGCTGCCACCACTTCCTGCAGCAGTGAATTCCGCCCTGTCTTCCTCAGTCTCCAAATTCTCCAGGTATTTCCCAGCCCTGAGCTGGCAAACCTACTGTGACACTACACCAAATGTCTCTGCAATACATTACATTTGTGATTTATATACAGCCCTATCCATGAGGCTCAAAGTGGTTTACAGACACAATTATATCTAAGCTAGGGGTACAATGGTGAGGGGAGGGTATTTTCCTAACTAGGCACCTAACAGCAGGGTCTTCCTTGAATTCGGTGGTGGATTCGATGGTGGTTCTTTTTCCTCAAGGGAGCAGGTGTCCAGTGTTGAAGCACGGATTCTCTGCATTAGCAGCTCTTTTTCCTGCAGATGGCCCCCACAGAACACGAACGAGGCAGCTCGACTCTTTGTCCAATCGGCTCCAGTCTTCGTTGCACGTCATGCTCTTCAGGCACTGGTCTCCGTACTCCGGGCTCGCCGCTCGCCGCCATCTTTGCCTTATCGTCATCGATTCAACACCAATCACAGGGAATCCCCCCCCAATACCCTGTGTTTGCTATAATGACATGCATTTTGCTAGTTAAATAATAGCCATTCTCGTAGAATTTTAGCAAATCAGCTTAAACTGGCTACTGGGATCCACTTTGCCTGCATTTACACCATTTCCAAATCTAAAAATAGCAAGCAGAATTTGCTTGCATTCAAATGTGAACTTGTACTGACCTTCGTCTGGAGTTGTCAGTTTAAGGAAAACAAGTTATTTCCACGTTGCAATGTTTTTGCTACAATGTCATCACTGTAGCTATCTGGATGGATCACAGTTTGGAACAATTCTGTCAATGTATCTGGAGTCTTTGAATTCTTTCCAAGGTAATACCAGAGACACAGAATCTAAGCAATAACTCGGAAATTGAGACATAAATTTATAATAAAAATCCTTCCCGTCATGTCGATGGCACTGCTGCTGTCAACGCAAGCAGAATAATTACCAGTCATAAGGAAGCCAATGCAAATCAGGACATTCCATAGATTCCTGCAATAATAAAGCACCTTGGAAAGTTTAGAAACACGCATTCCCAACTTGCATTTCAGAATATGAGAGATACGCGAGGTGTTATATTGCTGAATTGTTTTTAATTGTTTCCCTGAACAAGGTAGGAGTTTAAGATCCAAAAGACTGCTCCCCTCTTCTGGTTTATGGCATCAGCTGTTTTCTCTGAAGTTATCATTGGCTTTACAATTAGCCTTGAATCACAGATGTATGTTTTCTCCCTTATAATGAATGTATAAACCCATATATAGTATATATGGTATGTATTAGGCACTATTTGAGAGGTTTTACTCTTCTTTGTACTCTTCATCTTATCCCTCAGAGAGTGACATCTTTGTTTACTTGTCATCCAAAGCGAAACTTCCCATTCTTACTGTACAACACAGGGAAGCCCTAAATTCCATGATTAGCGCATCTGAAATTCACAAGGCTATAAAGAGCATGAAACTCAACGAGGCCTCCGGGGCTGGATGGCTACACTACGGAATATTACAAATCTTTCATGGAGGAACTGACCCCGCACCTGGAGACTGTGTTTAATGCCATTTTAACATCAGGCTCATTACCTTCATCGTGGCATCAAGCGAATGTAATTCTCTTGCCCAAAAAGGGGAAGGATGCATCAGATCCTAAATTGTATAGACTGATTTCTCTGCTGAACTCGGATTACAAAATATTTACTCAGGTCCTGACAGAAAGACTCAAAGGAGTTATCGGTCATTATATACATCCAGACCAAATGGGTTTTGTACCACAGCGCAACATTATGAACAATACACGGAAAACGTTGAACTTCATCTTCCATGGCCACAAACACCGAACCATCATTAGCGTTGTCACTGGACATTAAAAAGCTCAACATTATTGGGAAAAAGAATCAACACAACAACAAGCATGACATAAGGATTGTAACTTGACTTTATCGCAAGAACAATGGAAGAGAATTTGGTCCTCTAGTCTATACACATCTGGTTCTTTAAACATCAGGTTACAAAATTATAAACTATTCTCCAGATGGTACATTACTCCCCTGAAATTGTTTCATGCTAAGATTTTTTTAAAAGCTAAGTGTTGGAAAGGCTGTGGTCAGTC
>NW_015169279.1:0-3957 GCF_001447785.1 Gekko japonicus
TCTATAAGGGCCCCCCTTCCAAGGATGGTGCTGTCAGCAGGTCAACGAGGCACGACGTTCTGGTTTGTAGCCACAGTATGATCTTCTGGGCTGTCCACCACACCTGGAGGATCCCTGTGGGATCACAGCTCGGCCTCAGTGGGTGGGCCCATGGTGAGTGGTTAGGGAGGAGAGGCTTGAGATGGCCCAGACTCCTCCCTTTGTTGTTTGGGGAATGGCAGGGGCCTCCCCCGCAGGTCTTAGTTATCCACCTTGGGGGTAATGACCTGGGCCTGCTGAAGGGTATAGCTTTGGCAATTCAGGCCAAGGCTGACCTCACCTCCATTAAAGCAAGGTGGCCAGGTACGCAGATTGTGTGGTCAGCAATCTTGCCGTGTCATGTATGGCGTGGCCTTGGGGACCCCCGGGTTTTTGGACAGGGCCCGGAAGATGGTGGAAAAGGCACTGGAGAGGGGGGTTAGGTCGGTTTCTCCCTCATCCAGGTATTTGGGTCGAGCTTGACCTATACAGGGACGATGGCATACATTTGTCAAACAAGGACAACTACATATTCTTAGAGGAATTACAGCAAGGGATTAGGGCAGCCTTGGGCTGTTAGGTGGCTGCGGCGGCCAAAGCAGAGGCTTGGCCTTGCCTGTGGCAGAGTAGGGTGGGAAAGAATGCAGAACCGGTAATCACTTTTAGCCAGTTCCGGTTGGGGACCAGGGGGTCATCAGGAATGGCCCCAGCGCTGTAGGGCTTAGGGCTGGGAATGGTGACCACCTCAGGGAGCCTCTTGGGTAAGCTCCTCCCTGAGGCTGTAGGGCTTCAGGGGTAGGCACTCATGGGAGGTGACCTGTGTGCTGGACCACCGGTTGCAGGCCAGAGACTTGGCCCTAGACTGGGGCTAGTGACTTGCCCATACATCTAGGCAAGGAGGTTGGCTAGAGTGACACCTGCCCTGCCTGTTCTGCTCCCACTTAGTTTCCTTTACTGTTGATTTATTCTGCAAATAAATAGTTAATATAGTGGCCCTTGTTTGAATTCCAAACAGTTGTCTGTCTCTTTATTTCCGGCTCAGGGGGCAAAAGGAGTCACATGTGCAACTGGTGCAAGAAGTTCTAAAAGCCCTCTACAAGAACCACCTCTATGCAAAGCACTCCAAGTGTGAGTTCCACAAGGAGGAGTTGGACTGGGGGTACTGTGTATCTGGGAAGGGTTTAGCCATAGACCCCAAGAAAATACAGGACATGGTGGGGTGGGAGGCCCCAAGCACGAGGCAACAGTTACAATAGTTTTTGGGGTTCACAAATTTCTACAGGCCCTTCACCCCCAATTTTGTGCAAGTGAGATTGCCAACTCACTGACTTATTAAAAACAAAGGGGAAAGGGCAGGAGTGCAAAAAGGTGAACAGCCACCTAGACTGGTCCCCGGAGTGCCAGCAGGCATTTGAGAAACTGAAAACACTCTTTAGTTCAGAAACTGTTTTGCACTACCCTGATGAAACAAAGCAATTTGTTGTACAGGTGGATGCTTCTGATGTGGCCATGGGGGGGCATCCAGCAAAAGGGGGAGGATGGAAAGTTACACCCCTTAACCCCTTAACATACATTTCAAAGAAGTTCTCCAGTGCTGAAAGGAATTGGGTGGTATGGAACAAAGAGGCTGCTGCCATCAAGCTTGCACTTGTCACTTGGAGACATTGGTTAGAAGGGGCTAGGGTTCCATTTGAGGTGTGGACTGATCACAAAAATTTGGAAGCCCTTAAGGCCCCTATGTGATTGAATGTCAAACAGCTTTGACGGGTAGAATTTTTCTCAAAGTTTCGTTTCACACTGAAGCACCTCCCCAGCAAGTCAAATTTCTTAGCTGACACTTTGTCCTATCAGCAAGACAACTGGGTGGACTTACTCTCATTTGCAGAATATAGTTATAACAAATCGGTGCATGGTTCCATTGGCATTTCTCCCTTCAAGGCAGTACATGGATATGAGGGGCCCACTTCCCACCCTGAACCCTGACCACCCAAGCCCGGGTGATGCCCAAACATGGTGGTCCAGCATGACTCAGGGGTGGCCAGCCCTCCAAAAGACTTGGATAAAGCCAAGGAGAATTACAAGCATTATGTAGACAAATTGAGAGGGCCAGACTGGGATCTAAAGCCTTGGGACTCGGTGTATATATTCACCAAAGACCTAAGAGGGGTGAAACCTGGAAAGAAGCTGGGGTGGAAATACATAGGTCCTTTCAAAGTGGTGCACCTGATCAATAAAGTAGCTGTGGAAGTAGAGTTGCTAAAAACTCTCCATCATGTGCATCCTGTGTTTCATTTCAGTCTGCTGAAGAAGATCCTGTACTCTTGAAGTGGAAACCACGTCCACCAGCTCCTCCTCCTCTAATGGATGATGGCGAGCCACACCAAGAAGTGGAGGACATTTTAGATTCTAAGCTAAAAAGGGGATGTCTCTTCTATCTGGTCAAATGGAAGGACATTGACCCAGCCCATATGAATGGGTGCAATCTCAGCACATAAAAGCTGCCAAATTAGTTCATGCCTTTCATAAATGTAACCCACTCAAGCCTGGGGGGTGAGGTGATGCTTGAGGGGGGGGCAGAATGTTAAGCCATGCTCGCTTTGCTTGCTTGGGTTGCCATAGTTATTGGGAGGAGGGAATTCCTGCGGGGAGGGGGGTTGTTTGAATGACTGAGAGAATGGGATCTTTGCTTCTAGAAGCCATAACTTTCCACACAAGTTGTGCCTCCTTTCTCTCCTTTCCATTTCCCAGGGAAAGGTGCCCTTGAGAGTTCTTCTGTACCAGCCTGAGCTGGTATCTTTCACTTGGTTGGGGTGGCAACGTTATGCGTGGTGTGAATATGATGTATGCATGGAAGAAGGAGGGGCTTTTATTCGAATGATCTATATTAAGCTTGTACCCGCCAAAAGTCTTCAGTTCTAACACAGTGACTTTCTGGATCTTGCATACATCTCAATAAACTTATCATTGCCAAGAGAGAGTTGTTGAGTGTAACTGGACTGGGGGGTCTGAGAAGAATGCAAGACTCCAATGAGTCAGGAACATGGTACATTGCCAATACATTGTGAAAATACTTGGAGGAAAATGTTTCATCCATCTTCCTTTCTCAATCACATTTGGTCACATTGTTTCTCCAAGGAGCTCATGACAGCAAACAGATTCTTCCTTCTCCATTTTATCTTCACAATAGTCCTGTAAGGTAGGTGTAGGCTGAGCACTTATGATTGATCCCAGGTCACCCAGAAAGGTTCCTGGCAAAATCAAGATTTGAACCTGACTCTGCAGTTGTAGTCTGACACTCTAGGCAGTACACTTTACTGGATGGCTGATAAGAGTTACAAGAGGCTACTGAGGCTTGAGTAGCCTCCTCATCTGTCTCCCAGCTGAGTCCTAGTGCACAGCCATAGGATGATGACTGTGACAAACTGATCTCCAAAAACCAGGATGCTTAGTGCATCAGATTCAGGGAGCTGGAGAGGAGGCGGGGCTTCTGTGCAATGACCTAGTTTAATACTCAGGGCTCTCTCTGGGTTTCACTAGCTTTTTAGTGGACTTTTTTGACCTTTCCGGACATACCGGATGGGTCAGGAGTCTCTCCAGTACCTCGGGTGTAGGAAACTGGCAGCAGAAGATTTTCATCTGAGGAATCAGATCGTCTTGATGCAGAAGCTTCAAAAGACCAGCTGTGTTAGCACGAGTGGCAAGTTGTAACAACCCCATATAAGGGCTTCCACACCTTGTCACTAACATCCTTGGCGAAAACTTTAAACTTGGAAAAGAACATTTGACTGCCCCCATAAATCTTCCCCAGAGGCATAGGGAGCTGGAGACTCCACGCTTGTGGCTTGGCAGAGTTTGGGGGAGTTTTTTACTTTGCATTTAGAGGGGCTAAACTCTGCACTGAAATCTTCTATCTGCTTGCTGGGAAAAGACTTTTACTTT